>NC_058130.1:74513677-74676306 GCF_016433145.1 Gracilinanus agilis
TCTTCTTCTTCTTCTTCTTCTTCTTCTTCTTCTTCTCTCTCTTTCACTCTCTCAAAAGACAAAGAAAGAGAAGAAGAATTTTAGCATTTGAAATATAAGTTCAAGGAATGACATATGTCTTCCTGCACCACTTCTTCCTTTCTGTACTCCGGGAAGAGAATATGGCCAAGTAAAAAAAAATTGGACCAGTAAGACAACACTTCTGGGTCCAAGTCCCAATTCTTCACCCTATACAACAGAATAAACTTAAGCTAGTCACCTTTATCTCTCCAGATTTCAATTTCTTCTTATGTAAAATGTGGTAGGAGGGCAAGATGATCACTAACTTTAAAGCCTACAGACATAACAATATTATTAGTGTTTGGGGAGAAAAATGATCTAAACTAGAACAATTTCATGAAACAGTTTCCAATTTTCATACTTTGTCCTTCTGAGAAAAGACTAAACTTTAATGGGTGATTAGGGGCTAGTCATTACACCCTTGTGAGTTTTATACTGGAAGCTATTCCTAAGAAATATGCCAATTATGAAAGTTGTGATGATTGTAGACAAGATATTTTTAAGGGTATTTAAAGATGACCTTCAAACCTGATATACTTCTGGCAAGTTATGATCCTTGCAAATACTTAACAACTTTCTTTGCAGACAGTATAAGTGGTTTATTCAAAGAGAAGAAAATGAATTATATGTATATAATGCAGTCAAGCAAATTTTATCATATAGATCCAATCTGTCTTTGATATAGATGGCATTCTTGATGTCTTTGCCTAGTGATTCAGGGAGCAATAGAACTCACAATTCTTTGAAGGAAGAAGTTAATTTATTACATATATAAAAGTTTTGCCCAGCATATAAATGGAGATATATATGTGTATATATAATATTCTAGGAAGTTTAAACAAAATGATGTATGATCCATATAAATAGTCCTTTTTTCTAAAAGTGAAGCAATGATATAATTTATACTTCTCATATATTGTTAAATAGTGGCAAATAGACTTCAAAATTTTGTAGTGTGTAATTAGAATCTGTTACCCTAAAAACTACGATTACCAGCAAAATTACAATCCCCAGCAAATCTATGATTCCCAGAACATCACTCACTTTCTGTCATTAAGTGCTGCCACAGACAGGATATAAATTGGGTGGAGGTCCATCTCTCTTTCTCTCTCTCTCTCTTGCCTTCCTGTTGTGGCTCTGGTGAAGCATGCTTTTTGAGTAGGTAGAAAAAATTAGTCACATAACAAACTTTATAAAAATAATACTTGAAGTATTGCACATTAATTTAAATCTTAGAGTATCATCAAAATTTCTTTTCCAAAAAGGCATTCAGAAAAAAAAAAAGTGGCCTGTTGCTCATACCAGGGTTATTTATTATATTTAATGCAACAAGCATTTGGTAAATACCACTTCTAAGCATGTCTCTGTGAGAATGGATGGTGATACCAGGATAAAAAGGACATTCTTGATCCTCAAAAAGTTAAAGTTCTTTTGGCATAATTGAAAACATGTAAATCACGCAAAATAAATTCAAGATGAAGAGAGTGCTAACAACTTGGGGGAAAAGGAAGCATCACATGTAGTAGGAATCACCTAAGCAGTGTCTTAAAAGAAGCAAAGAATTCTATGGGGTAGAAACTTAAAGGGAATAATGCTTATTATATCAAAATGTTGAAAATAAAAATTATTATATGACTGCTGATGAAACTGTCTTCCTTTTGGTAAAAAGTTGATCAATGAGATATCCTGAAACTTGCATATGTTGTGAGAGAAAGGTACTGTTGTTGGTGTTGTTTTGTTTGTTTGTTTTTTTTTTTTTTAACTAGGCTAAATCATATGACTAGTGTTTGTGTGAGGAGAGGTATTAAGAAGTAACACGATAAAAGCCTACAGAGAATATGTCTAAAAGAAAATATGTGAGTCTTTCTATTCATACTAAAGTGCTCATACTAAATCTTTCTTCTGGGTTTTCGTTTTAGATTTTAGCCAGAAAAATAGAAAGGTAATAATAATAGTAAGGTAAAAAAGTAAGTAATGGTAAAGAAAGAAATTCAGAGATATTATACAAATAATCATAAGAGTCATTTGAATAATTTTCAAAGAGATTCTTTCTAGCCATTTATGAAGAGTTTATCAGTAGGAATAACACAAGAGAATTCCAGAATATGTACAATTGTTCCTTTCTTTATAAAACAAAGAGATAACCTTTTTACTTTCTTATTTAAATACCCTTTTCCCATTACAATGAGAGAAGTGATAAAACTCTTTTTCTAGTGTGTATGTATAAGTGAAAGGAAATAGTTCAAAGAAGTTCTACATTGTACATTTCAAAATGAGACCTTCCTTTTAGACATTGAAGAATCTCAAGTACACTGGCCAAGATTTTTGGCTCTACCTTGACAGGTAAGAAGAGTGTTATTCCTGGCATTAGCTCTCTGGGTATCATTCTTTTTACACACATTTTAAAAAGCTCCAAAAATCAAGCTATTTTTGAGAATATTAAAGTGAAATTAGAACCTTCATTAGTTGGGGACCAGTTTTATACCTATGCTACATGGCATTTTTTAGATTAATTGATTTATTTGGAATAGTTTCCTATGGTAACATGATTCATGGTTTTCTCCAACCTTCTTCCCTCTTCACTCCCTGAGTTGACAAGCAATTCCACTGGGTTATACACGTATCATTGTTTGAAACCTATTTCTATATTATTCATATTTGCAATAGAGTGATCTTTTAATGCCAAAATCTCAACCATATCCCCATTTAACCATGTGATTGAGCATATGTTTTTCTTCTGCATTTCTACTCCCACAGTTCTTTCTCTGAATGTGGATGGCATTCTTTCTCATAAATTCCTCAATGTTGTCCTGGGTCATTGCATTGCTGCTAGTAGAAAAGTCTATTGTATATCATCGTGCCATAATTTATCAGTCTTCGTGTACAATGTTTTCCTGGTTCTGCTCATTTTTCTCTGCATCAATTCCTGGGTCTTTCCAGCTAACATAGAAATTCTCCAGTTCATCATTCCTTTCAGCACAATAGTATTCCATCACTATCAGATACCACAATTTGTTCATTCATCTCCCAATCGATGGATACCCCCATCTTCCAATTTTTTGTTACCAAAACAAGCAAGGCTGTAAATATTTTTTAAAGTATTTTTCTCTATTATCTCTTTGGGGTACAAAGCCAGCAGTAGTATAACTGTATCAAAGGGCAGGCATTCTTTTAAAACCCTTGGTGCATAATTCCAAATTGCCCTCCACAATGGTTGGATTAAATCACAACTCCATCAGCATTTTATTAGTGTCCCAATTTTGCCACATCCTCCACAACATTTGTTATTTCCCTTTGATTACATATGGGTCAATCTGCAAAGTGTGAGGTGATTTAATTTGTTGTTTTAAGTTGCATTTCTCTAATCAGGAAAGATTTAGAACATTTTTTCATGTGCTTATTGATAGTTTTGATTTCTTCATCTGAGAACTGCCTATTCGTACCCCTTGACCATTTGTCAATTTGGGAATAGTTTGATTTTTTGTAAATTTGACATAGTTCCTTATATATTTGAGATATTAAATCTTAAACTGCCTAGCTACATGCATTTCCCAGCAAATTTTTGTCAAATTGTATCATTACCCTAAAAGTTTAAATTTAGAGACATTTTTGGGGGATAGTTCCTCTCTCCCTCTTTTCTTTACAGATGTAGGGAATTATAAATTTTTATTTCAATGATTTTTTTATTTTTATTTATTTTGTTTAATTTATTTTTCCTTTTATTCTTTGTTTCAAAAAATTGTTTGATGTATATGAATTGGGTATGCATAGACTCTGAGATAACAGTAATACGAAGAAAATGGAAAAATATAGAATATATGAGTATTTTTGAAATATCATAGTTCATAACTATATTATACAATGAAGGCAAAAGGGAGCCATGGTAGGCTTTTGAAGAGGGTAATGACATAATTATTAGAAACATTATTTGGATGGTATGGGGGAAATGAACGAAGTTATTAGCATAAAAAAGTCACTAGTATCTGATTAGATGAGACCTAAAGAGAATTTTCTCAGTCATTCTTTTTATACTAAATTCAAAATAAATGTTTTTCCATTTTTAAATTCTGAATCTACAGATTTTGTATGTGATTTTATTGACTATAGAACTCTTTAACACTGTTCAAGTTCATTAATTTTCTTCTACCATCATTGATCTCTATAACATTAAATATTACTTCCATTTCAAATCTCAAGGTGATAACGGTATAGAGAGCAATGTTACAATCTCATTTAACCAAACATTTCAGTGATATGGGAACATCAATACTATAATCACTTGAAGAAATGCCTTTCTTTGAGTAAGATCATGTGTAAAATTGTTTCCTTTATAAATAAGTTTCGACCCAATATAAAGTCTTTCTATAAAATACATACTGATAGATATCCACAGAAAGTAAGGGAAAAAATAATCCTATAACTCTTTTTTTTAAACCTTTAACTTCTGTGTATTGGCTCCTAGGTGGAGGAGTGGTAAGGGTGGGCAATGGGGGTCAAGTGACTTGCCCAGGGTCACACAGCTGGGAAGTGTCTGAGGCCAGATTTGGACCTAGGATCTCCCTTCTCTAGGCCTGAGTCTCAATACACTGAGCTACCCAGCTGCCCCCCTATAACTCTAAAGTGAAATAAATACGAGGTTTGAAATGAAAATAGAATACCTGTTATTTTTTTAAACTCTTATTTTAAACAAATGACAGAAATGAAGAGGACCACAATTAATGAGTTTGATCATTTTTCTCTCTTGATGTTGCTATTAGCCATGGTCTGTCTTTAGCAATGAAAAATTGTTTGCTTTACTAAATAGGGGGCTTGAAGTTTGATCTAAAATATTGATTTATAAGCTCACGCCTCCTAAGGTAGTAATGAGAGGCTCAATTGACTAGTATAGAAGGAAATTGGTTAAAACAGAGAGACAGTGCAGGACTCTAATTATATAAGATCAATAAGATAATATTTAGCTAAAAACTTTTATCATCTGTGCCAATCCTTGAAAACACAGAGAGACAGAGATAGACTCATTGATATTAATATAATATAAATTTATTCAAACAATTGTATATATCCAACCACAGACAGCATCATTTCTGAGTAATCTCATGATGTTGCACTTGTACTCAGTAGGGGCCCAAGTTCAAATCTTGATTTTGACACTTACTAGTTATGTCACACTGAGCCAGAGAGTTAATCTCTGGGAGATTCACTTTCACAAAATGTAAAAGGAGATGATAATGGCCTTAGTATTTATTTCATATGGATGTTGTAAAATTCAAATAAGGGGAAAAAAGGAATGCAAAACACTATGCAAAGCTTTCTCATTTGAAATGACTTATTTCTCCACCTCAACTAAACCACACACATGCTGAATCCATACCTTGGATCTTGCTATCAGTTTCAAATGCACCATTTTTGTGTGCAGGAACTCTAAAATTCCTTTCTCTGATGAAAATCTATTGTGTTTTTATCTTTGCTTCTGCCTTGTAACCCCACATCCTATTCTTTTTCTATATGGTGATTTCCAATTCTTTAATTTCTCAGTTTTTTTCCCCCTCTCAGGCCATCATTTTGTACTAGCTACAATTGTCTCCCTTCCCCTCCTAGTTTCCTTGGTGAACTAGCTCAGCTTTACACTATTTTACTGACACACCTACTCCTATATCGAATTGCTGATCTTGTTCTGATAAGCCTCAGCCCTGCATTACTCTCACCATCTAAAACACCTGTCATTATGCATGAAAAGAGCTCAAGAAAAAACATGAACCTGTTTCCTGGGTCCACTACAAATTAACTAGGCCTCCTCTACTACAATGCAGTCTTTTTACCCTTCCTAATTAACTTACTATTACCATTGTTTGTCTTCCAAATATTATCTCCCTTAAAAGTTCATTATCAGTCACTCTTTTTTCATTCATTATCTTCTTTTTTAATTTTCATGAAAATATTCCCTCCTGGTTCTCCTCCACCTAAATATGTATGTGTCTCCTTTTGTAGATTTTCTTTCACATGCTGCTCACTAAAAGTAAGTTTCCCATAGGATGTGCCCAGTGACTTTTCTCTTTTCTCCTTAGTCTATTTAGTTTGGTGATATCATCAGTTCCCACACATTGAGTTATCTACTCTTTGCTGATGATACTCAGTTTTGCTTAGGCAGTAATGCCTTTCTGCTGCTCTCCATTCTTGTATCATTTACTGACTAGGTGGCAGAGTGGCTAGATTTTTAGGCCAAGAGTGAGAAAGACTTGAGTTCAAATGTGGCCTCAGATACTGATTATGTATGACCCTGGTCAAATCATATCACCTATATTTACCTCAGTTTCCTCAACTATAAAATGAAGATAATAACACAACTTCCAGGGTTGTCATGAGGGTCAATTGAGATAATATTTATAAGAAAGTGTTTGTTGCTATGCCTGGCATTTAGTAGGTACTTAACAGATGTCTGTTCTCCTCATATTAGATTATTGAACTGTAGAGCCTTTCTACATCTTAATATGTCCAAAATGTAATGGGTGTGATGGATTGGAACTCACCACCAAGAGTTCTGTTTAGCTTCCCAGCTCCAGCCAGAAGGACTTCGAACAGGTCCCTGTTCTGACCTTATAATCTCTTTTCTCAACTCACTAACTCTTACACATCATATCTAAGGAACCAACCACAGTTTCTTAATTTGCCTAGGCCACCCAGGAAGTGAAAGTGTCTGTAGAATCAGCTTCCTGTCTCCTTGGTTCTCTGGTTCTCTAATTTCCTTTCTCTCAGGGTCTGTCTATACCAGGGTTTATTAGTCGTAGTTGACCTCCAGGTCACTGAGAAATGACATCAACAAAGCAACACAATGGAGAGAGAAATTCTGTTCTGACATTTACTACTAGAGAGTATTAATAAATGTGTTTGTCATGTTTCAGAAGAAGAAAAGCACCTAAATAAAGAGTTCATTACTTAAGAATTTATGATGTTTTAAATACGAGTTTAATTTTTTAATAATCTTCAGAGTAGTTAGTGGTCCTTAGCCTGGGGTGTATAGATTAATTTTTAAAATAATCATATTTCAATATAATTTGTTTCTTTTGAAATTTTATATATTTTGTTATATTCCTTTATGTCATTCTCAGGAGTCTATAGGTTTTGCCAGGTTGCCAAAGGGGTCTATAACACCCAATGAAATAAAATAAAAATAGAGAACCCTTGTTAAAAAAAAGCTTGATAAATATATGATTAACATAAACAAGATGGAAAGTTAAAAAGTTGCAACTAACTTTATATAAACAGTTTACAATGTTTATCCAGCATTGCCTTGTAAAAGTATCAATGTAGGACACATCCTAAAGATAATGCAAAGATGACTGAAAGTGAATATTGTGCCTTAAGCAGCTTAAGGTCCTCTGAGATGAAAAAGAGCATGTATGAATATACACATACTTGTACATACATATACATAAAAATATGTGTGTAAGTTTACAGAGCTAATCTTCAAGTTTCCCTAGAATATCTGTCTTAAAAAAACAGCTGTTCTAAACAAAAAGGATCCTAGGGAGATATAGAGATATGATGTTGAATGTGTCAATCTGTATTCTCCTCAGCTGCAGATGATGGAGGAACACCAATCCTGATCACCCTTGACAGTTGTTATAATTTTCCCTTTCTAACAGTTGCTCAGGGAGACCCTTGAGAGGTTAGATAGATGGATGACCTTTCCAGGTCCAACCTGTGGTTGGATAGATTAATATTGGGCTGTTGATTTGCCTTGGATTACATTTGATATCTGACTGTGTTGACTCCCTCCCCAAGGGTCGTGATATAAAGACCACTCAGGAAGGTACTTGTTAAACTCTCTATAACTATAATCAGGGAAAGGGTAAACAGGACAAGGATTGGGGATTGGAGACCCTATCAATCTGTTATCTATAACTAGTTGACAATCAAGACTGGAGGCTATTGATCAAGTGGAAGCTGGAGATTTACTGTCTCCATTACCTCTGGCCCAGCCTGGCCACAGCCAAGCCAGAGAATAGGGAATGCTATTGATGTAGCTGTGTCAGTGATCTTATTCTCTCAGCTCTCTCACTACCAGTGTTGGTGATACACTAGCTCTCACAGTCTTTCAGGAAATATTCAGATCTATTCCTACCCTCTTCTTCATAGACCTCCCTGCTTCCCTTTACCACCCACTCAGAGATTTTCCAGTCTAGAGATTCCTGTCCAGAGACCTCCTCAAAAAGGCTGTCAGGGGTATTTATATCATGGGGCCAACCAAAGTTTGTCCCTGGCTCATGACACCTGGGAACATTCCGTGTCTTCCAACTGCCTTCCCTGTCATTCAAGATGGAATCCATCATTTCCCAGATTATGAATATAACAAAGCACAAATGTTAAGAATATGAATGTTAACTGATTGAAACAATGTGAAATAGTGGGGTAGGTTCTTATGATCAAAAAATAATTATCCAACTCCTGTATTTTCTCACTAAGCCTAATCACTGATTTTGTCTACTTGGTCTTAGAGACTAAAAGATTTGTGTTATACTTTGGTGGCAAATTGCAACTCATAACTTGAATTTTAAAGACAAACAAGGATAATATGCTACAAATTCACAGGGAGCTGTTTACAAAGTAGGGTAAATAAGACCAATGAAGTAACTAGTAGATTAATAGATGTTCCACAAACTTGTGGGGATCACACCCCTTTTTTTCTCTACTAGATAGAGCTATAACCATGTTTGGTTCCCAACATAAAAGTGAATGAGGTTATTAATAAAATCCTGTAAATGCTTGTAGTTGAGAAAGTTAATCACACCAATGCCAAGGATTAAATATTATGGAAAATTAATATTGAATTGGGATATTTTTTGAGAAATGATTTTCTCTTGAGTCTCCAAGAACAGTTTAATTTTAAAACTATAAAACTGTCTCTTGCCCTGGCTATGAAATTGGGTGAGGTATTCCCATCTTTTGTATAATTATTTTACATATAGAGTGGAGACCTGCTCCCTATTTATCAATAAACAAGACCTTGATTCGGTTATAAAATCAAATAGGCAGCTGCCATATTAGGAAACATGTGCTGTGAACCCAATCTGAAAGTTCCAAGACAGAGAGGAAAGGGACTTCTTGGAATACTGAAGACTACTTTTCCTGTGATTGAGAAGTGAATTCATTTCCTCTGGGAATTTTCTCCAATCAGAGATGTCTTGGGGAGGGGCTGAGTGATGATATAAAGGAAAAATATATCTATATCTATATGTAGATAGATATATTGCCTTGGCTGAAAAAGTCAGTCTTTTTTGGGAGCCTGGGGGGAGGAACAGTTCATGTAATTCTCCTCCCTAGCTTCCTAGGTATTTGCTTTGACCCATCTCTCTGGATTCTTTTGGCTCATTAGATTTTCCTAAATCACAGATCAATAAATTAATATATTTTAAATAAAATACAGCCTCCAGGGAATTTTATTCACTATAGAATGTATGTGTGTACATACATACACATAGTGCAGAAATTAAAAAGGTAACTTTGCACCCAGGTTTATTCATTTGAGACTCACTTGGGGAACATTACTCAATCAAAAGATAAAAATAATTTTAAGACATTGACAGAGTACTCCTGAGATGAAAAGAATAACTCTCCTTTTTAATGTCTTTTTAACGTTCTTGACTGAGGCATTTGTTTATTTGCTTTTATATTCTGGACTGGGTTTATACTGTCCAGAGTGTACCTTCTATTTGAAGTTAATAGAAATATGATTTCTAAAGACACCTCTGATGATCCATGTTACCATAATGATTTGTTCATCTTATGTCCATTTCTAGATTCATTCATTCACCTCCAGATTCAGGAATGAGGTATTAGCAACTGATCTTAAAACATGGTTGTAGTGGTAAATATTTAATATTCAGCACTCTTGGAGGAAAAAATAATATATTCATGACATAGTTTCAAGTTTAATTTTCATTGTTAACATTTTCTCCATTGGTTTCTAATGTCTAGAAACTAGAAAAACTAAGCTTTGATTTGTAATGGTTTGCTATTTTCCATAAGTAAAAATATTTAGACTGAAAATTTAACAACTGGCTCTCTGGAGCTAGTTCAGACTGGCTCTGGAATACCCTTGTATTACTCTAAAATACCACTGTTAGTATAGGACAGAGATAAGGATTAAAATAAGCTTTTTCCCCATAGTCTTTGCTTTCTTTCATAAGAACATTCTAGAGAGATGCAAACTGTTTCAGAAGGGCTATAAGAAATTACTTCTGGCTGGACTTCCAAATTGTAGAGGTTTGGGGTAATTAGGGTTAAAAATCATTAAGGAACAAGCTTTGAGCCTTGATGGCTGATAGAATTTCAACAAGAAGTAAAAAAAATATATATATATATATATATATACATATATATATTAAGAATGTTTAAGTACTTTAGAAGTATAATTTACATAAACATTATTGATAGTGTAATTTTAAATCACTCTATAAATGAATAGATTCATTAAAGAAGATCTAAGGCCCTCTATTAGGCAATAGTACTTTTAGTTATAGTATGCAATTATTTTTACATGCATTTATCTAAATTCTATATTCAGGCTTTTCACTAATTCAGTTAAGGACTCACCCCCAATTACTTTGATTTTGAAGGAAGTTTAATGAATTGGCTGCTCTGTTGAGCAACATAAAATATGCAGAGAATACATAGTATGTACTTTTTTGAGGACTAAAAGAAAAGATTGCAAGTAGTGAAAAAGCAAATTGCAGGCTCTGAGTAAAATGATCATTGTAGACATTTCCTCTTCCAAGAGACATCAGTCCACAAGGCAGTGTTAAAAATGGAACACTTTTCATGATTAGCATTCTGTGCATTACAATGAACATAGCCATGGCTCAGGAGTCCTCAAACAGGGGTTCAGGTCCTGGGTTTGATGTTTACTATCTGTGTGCCCTTTGACAAATCATTTAATATACATGGGCCTCAGTTTCCTTATCTGTAAAAACATTGGATTTGGTTTTGATGGACTCTGAGATCCTTAGTAGCTTTGGGACTAAATTCTTATGAAGTATAAGGGAATAATGTGATATAAAAGAAACATCAGTGACTTTGGAATAATAACAACAATAGCAACAACAATAATCAGCAAATAATTAATTGCTTGAATGAATAAACAAACAACTAAATAAATAAACAAAAAAGAGAAAGGAACTCTATAGTTTCATACCTCTTACTGTCATTTTATCATTCAGTTCTTTTTTGGGCTTCGATTTTATCATAGATAAAATGACAAGATTAGTCGAGATGATCCCTATGTTCCCTCCAGTCTCTCAATCCTATTCTCCATTTAATACTTCCCTGGAGCAGTGGGAAAGACTCTAGTTTGTGAGTTAAAAGTGTTTTTTGGTTTTTTTTTATCTCTACCTCTAAATACCTATGTGATCTCAAGCAAGTCACTTTTCTTCTCTTATTTTCTCTTTGCTCATCTATAAAAAAGGGAGGTTGAACTAGATAACCTAAGGTATCTTTGAGCTCTAAAAATCAATGATTCAGCAGCATTATAAAATATTTCTTTTGGAGGTATAAGGCTGAAGAGTGAGCTACCTGGCACTATTTATAATGATAAAATAATTGTTATATTTGACTGGAAATCTCCAAATGGTGTATTATTTTTAGTGTAGTGAACTTCAAAGTAATAGAGGTTGCTCATTCATGGAGGGCAGAGTCTAGAAGTGGCTATAGGGTTCACATACACCAGCTCCCTGTAAGAGTAATATGTCAGAGGAGAATGACAGCTAAGGATGTAATTGAGGGAAGCCAGATCTTAAGGGAAGAAAGTAAATGGAATGAGTATAAGAGGGAGAAGACTATAAAGAAAAGGAGCTTTTCATTATGGAATGAGAATTCTAAAAGGCAGAGTCGAAGAGATGGGAAGACCTGGAGTGGGACCAGGGTGTGATAGGGTAGAGAAAAATGTCAATGAGAGAAGAGAGGGAAGGAAGGACATACTTTACTCCTAGATAGCTTGTAGCTAAGCCATAAAAGGATAGGAAGAGTAATAGGAGTTAGTTTATAGAAGTAGTGTGTGTGTCAAATCAATTGTTATACCTACAGTCTCCAATGGATTGTATTATGAATCACTGACTACGGGCACTAGGCCTTAGTTCCTGCTGGCTTCTAAAGTTTGTTAGGAGGAGAAGGTGGAATTTAAGGGGAAAGCAGGGCATTGGGACTGGTAGAGGATTGCTATGGTGAGGTCAAATAATAATTTGCTTTTAAAATTCCACTTAAAGTTTTTCAAAGAGATTTACACATATCATCTAATTTTATCCTGATAGCACTACTATGAAATAGATGCTATCATTATAATCCCCATTTTACAGATAAGAAAATTGAGGCAAAAAGAGATTAAGTGCCTTGCCTTGGATCATGCAAGTAATAAATATCTGATTTTGAAGAGAAACTTAAATTTTTATGGACTCAGGCCCAATACTCAATTCACTATACAAACATGGCCGCAGCTCTTCCAAGTATTTTCCTTATCAGACTGATCATTTTTGGATTTGGTGTATCATATTCTAATTGCTAGAGAACTAGCCCACTAGTTCTACTCATGCTGTTATGCCTGGAATGCAGCTTAACTATTCATTCTAAAGCTACAGCTGCAAATATACAGAAACTGTTTTGCTGCTCAAGGTGCAAAGAGTAAGACCTCATTCTTTTCCCCTTTTCTACTCTCTAGGTGAGGTACTAAGAAGAAGAAATATTGTCAACAGTGAGGCAGAAAGAGGAAAAAGCAAAGAGTCTCTCTGCAGGACTCTTTTCAAATTTCAAAATAATGAGGCAGTCATAGCACTTTTTCTTTCTATAGCTGCAGTTCATTCAAGCAAAGAGCATAACAAAATCAAGAATATTCAAAGTCCAAGAGGTATTTGCAGTTTCATCTCAGAGACTGGCCAATGTACTGATTGATTCCTGGGTGTCCATTATTCCCAAGGAGACACATATAGCATAAACACTATATGTTGGTTTTCAGTAGGTGGGTCATCATTAAATCTGGCAAGGCATTTAGGACTTTCCACAGGGATCTTTTATGTGGTTTACATTAGTAGTGACAACTCCAATTACAACCTTGTTGTAACTGTTGTAATTAATATGACTGGCTGCATATTTTGTGATTTGGACCATTTAGATGAGTCTAATATAATTCCTATATATGGAAATGTAATGACACGAGACAGAGATTATACAACATATCTCCTAAAGTAAATGAGTACCCCTTGTTTGAATATTTCCATGAACTTGATAATCACTCCCTTAAATGTGAACAGTTTTCTGTTTAATAGAATTCTCTGGAAAATGTGAAAATCTTAAACCTATGCTGTGCCCATTCCATAATTCTTAAATGTGGTTAATGTTTTTTTTTTTTGTTTTGTTTTGTTTTAAACCCTTGTACTTCAGTGTATTGTCTATAGGTGGAAGAGTGGTAAGGGTGGGCAATGGGGGTCAAGTGACTTGCCCAGGGTCACACAGCTGGGAAGTGGCTGAGGCCGGGTTTGAACCTAGGACCTCCTGTCTCTAGCCTGACTCTCACTCCACTGAGCTACTCAGCTGTCCCCTGTGGCTAATGTTTTAATAAAGCATAGGTAGATGTTGCCACTGCTTCAACAAATCATTTGCTGAGTCTTTCTACCTGTGTACAGTGACAAGATAGAAATATGAATGTTAAATAAATTTATAGTTTAGAAAATTGGGAGGTGGTTGAATGACTTGTTCAGTGTAGATGTGTCTAAGAATCTATGCTTCTACTTTTACATTTTAAGGGTTTTATCAATGACTTAGGTAAAAGCATAGATGGAATATTATTCAGATTTTCAAGTTTTAATGTTGTCTTTGTTTTCTAAGGGTAGAAGGGTTATCACGTTATCACATTAAATGTCAGACAGTATTCACATTTTACTATAGTGGAAAACTGAAACTTATAAGATAGAATTATTAGGGATAATTGTCAAGATATATGAAGTTTCCTTTTATGATTAAATGGGAATAATTTAAACTTTTTAAATTCCAAAAAGGCAGCTTCATAAGTACATGATGATGTAATATATGATTATATAGTTACTTATCTAAAAAGAAATCTAGATGACTTAAGAGCAAGCTCAATTCAAGTCAACAATATGAGGCAACTCAAAATGTTAATATAATTTTACACTGCATTAAGAGAATCAGAACACAGAATAAGGAAGTTAATAAACTTGCCATATTCCACTATAATTATGGCATCTTTTTATTAATCATCTCATTTTATAGTCACAATAGCCACTGTTTTACACTTGTGGAAACTGAGGTAAATAATGCCTAAGTAATTTGTCAAGAATAAAACGGCTTTTAAGTATCTGAAGCTTTAGCCTGAACTCAAGTCTTCCTGACTCCAGACCCAACACTTGATCTAAACTACCAACTGTAGAGCATAATAGACTTTTCTCCTCCCTTATTACATTTTAATGTAGACTAGACCCACTTGAGGTGGGGAGACTTCTGTGTCCTGTTTTTGATTCATTTTGTGCTTGCAGGAATAGCATGAAAGATATGTATGATTATTAAATTTGGACTATTCATATAACAAGTAAATTTTCCAATGGTCCCCAAGAAATGTGAAAATGCCTGGAGAAGAACTGCTAGTCTATCAGATAAATTCTCTGGAAAGGAAATATGGGAGAACAAGAACAATGAAAACATGGATTGACTGTACCAAGAAAGAGACTTTACATTCATTAATAAAATCCCCAATCCACTAAAATATTGACATTGTCAAATAAAATCACATTTTTTTTACACAAAATTCCTAAGCACTTCTTCTTCTATTGAAATATGATGTAGATTATTTTAACTTGTGTGTGACTGTGCATTCGTCCCTCATAAATTGTAATTTCTTAAATCCAGCTCATCATTCTAGCCTGTCAAAATCATTTTAGTTCTTGACTATAAATATATTTTCTACTTTTCTCAGCTTCATGTAATCTACAAATTTTATGTTTGCTCTCTTTACATTTGTCAAAGCCATTGATTATAAATAAACAGTAAAGAACCAAGGACAGATCTCAGTAACATTTCTGTAGAGATTCTCAATTCATTCTGATATCAATCATTTATTTTTATTCTTTAGTTATGGTCATCTATTGAAATATGCTATCCTATAGCTCAATTTCTCCATTTTATCCATAATAATTGCATGAAATATCCTGCCAAATACTTTGCTGAAATAGATTTCATTTTATGGCTATAATATTTATCTCCAAATCTAGTAACACTGTCAAAAAAAAGGAAAATAGACAATTCTGGTAAGACCTCTTCTGGATGATGTCATTCTAGGTCTTTCTTGGTGCTCACATATTCCTTTTATAAATAATAACAAATCATCTTTTAAGTGAGGTGTTCTAGGAATTGTTCGGGAATCAAAATCAAGCTCTCCCCTGTACCAAGGTCTTAAATAGTTAACAGGAAATAATTTAAATCCAAATTAGTGGAGACATTTTTGTTTCATACCTGGCCTGAATGAAGAGATAATAGAAATTCTCTCTACCTACAAGAAGATATCCAGCAAACTGGTGTATTACATTTCCACGCTAACAAGAATCTCTGTATGCACCCTTTTCCTGAATCTAGAATGTAAGCCTCTCTACTCTCTATACAATTCCTTCCTTTACTCTGGTATGTTGTTAATATCAGATTTATATCTAACTGCTTTTGTTCTCAGTATTCACTCCTCTTTACTATGCTTAGTGCTAACCTTTTTGCTAATTTTCTTTCTTGTTTATTTATATGTGCTATCTCCCTTTCTAGCATATATGTAATTAGATGTTGTAGTATATATGACTTTGGACCTAGAGGCATTAAGACCATAGTTCCAATCCTTCCTCAGATACTACCAGTATGACCATGAGCCATCTGAGTGATTTTCAGTACCAGGTTCCTCACCTGCAAAAGAGAGATAATAATAACAACTCATAGTACTGTTGAGTAGATCAAGTGAGATAACACATGTAAAGTGCTTTGTCAAACTTCAGATGCCATATAAATTGCTATTTATCATCATCAAATGCCATATTTTAGTTGTAATTATTGCCTTTTTATTGAAAATACTTAACACAAGATTTATCAGTAAATGTCATAACCATATCTTCTAAGTGATCAAGTTATTTTAAATTCAAACCCAACAACCTTAGAAAGCACACCCTGATAATCATGCATATCCCTGACAAAAATTATGGCCAGGATCTAGCTTTATGTTGAGACCCTGTTTAATCAGGAGGCCTTTCATTCTGGTGCAGATAAGTCCTTTGTCTTTTTTTCTGAATGGAGGAAATAATAACCAGACCTGAATTTTACACTGGCAATTTTACACACCACTGATTTTAATCTGATGGGGAAAAAAGGAAATCTAATTGTTTCAACCTTCATAGAAGGAGGCTTGACAACAGACATCTCTGCACTAGACACTTATAAAATTCATCTTTCCTGATATTTGGATTACAGGATCAAAAGATTTACAGTAGAAAGTGTCCCAAGATATAATCTAATTGAGAAGTTTTTTGTTTTGTTTTGTTTTTTACCTAGGTTACACATAAGCATCTGAGATGTATTGATCTTGAGGGTCTGTGAACTAAAAGAAAGAAAGAAAGAAAGAAAGAAAGAAAGAAAGAAAGAAAGAAAGAAAGAAAGAAAGAAAGAAAAACATACCATTTTATTGACTAATTTTTTAACTGAAATTTAGCATTTTTTTCAGTTATAAAAAATCATTGAGAAGGATTCCACGACACAGAAAAAGCTTAAACCTCCCTGATAAAGTCCAACCCTCTTGTTCTACTTTTGAGGAAACTGAAGACTAGGAAGACGTAGTTCAGTCATAACACTATAGATCTAGAATTGGAATAGATATCAGCAGAGATGTAGAAGGTCTCCTTTAGAAAAATTGAAACCCTGGAATGTTAATTGATTCATCATCGATAAGAAAGGTAGCAAGTATCCCCAGAGATGGATTTTGAACCCAGGTCCTCTTACTTTAAAGTTTCTTTGTCCTGTGGCATGAATAGGAAATTAGAGGTTTTTTTTTACAGTAAAGTGATTGTACTCTCAGTTATTGGATGAAGAATCTTTTGATACCAATAATTTCTTAATTTTTATTACTTCTAGATAAAATGTAGGTGCAATTTTCTATAATAATTTTCTGACATTTTGTGATTCATGCCTTCTCCCTACTTCCTCACCCTCCTCTCTTCCCCTAGGCAGCAGTTAATCCAATATAGATTTACCTGTTATAATACAATGCATATTTCCATTTTCATCATGTTGTGAAAGAAGATACATATCACTTACAAGAAAAAAAATTAATGTATGAAATAAACTGAAGAATGGTCAGCTTTGATCTACATTAAGACTTTGTTATTTACTTTTATAACAGGGGATAACCTTTTTCATCTTGAGTCCTTTGGAATTATCCTTAATCCTTGTATTTTTTATAATAGTTAATTCACTCACAATTGATCATCATACTTTATTGTTGTTACTGTGTCCAACATTCTCCTGGCTCTGCTCACTTCACTTTGCATCACCTTATATATGGCTTTCCAAATTCTGGGGGGATCATTTTATTTGACATTTCTTATCATGAAATACTAATTCATACAATAATATACTACAACTTATTCAACCATTTCCAAATTGATGGGTATCCCTTTAGTTTTCAGTTTTTTGCTACCACATAAAAGCTGCTAGGAATATGTTTGCACAAGTACGTCTTTTTTCTCTAGTTTTGATATCTTTGGGATTGTTATAGGAAAAGTTGGGTTAAGGTGTGTAAGTTTGCAGAGGACAGCAGAATGCAGGATTCTAGAATCCTAGGGAGTGGCTGCTGTTGGAGAGAGGCAGTTGGGCCTTGGGGCTGTCACTTTTCTCTCTGAGTTTGACTTGAGGAGACTGGCTATTTCCCTGTGGCATTTTACTGCCACATCTTCCCATTCTACCTGCTGCTCCATTATCCTGATTTCCTGTGGTTGTGTTTGATATCTGCTGAGTTCCTGTGGTGATCTGAGACATCTGACATTAGTTGTGAGACCCAACCTAGATCCTTTGAATCTTGGTCCATCTTTGGGCCCTTTCAGACTTTCACACAGACCCCTTACTTAAATTCACCAAAGGGGGTTTAGTGTTAGCTTAGCTGAGTGTAG
Source organism: Gracilinanus agilis (assembly GCF_016433145.1). Lineage (NCBI taxonomy): Eukaryota > Metazoa > Chordata > Mammalia > Didelphimorphia > Didelphidae > Gracilinanus > Gracilinanus agilis. Next base: position 74,531,929 of record NC_058130.1, read on the forward strand.
GAATTTGGGATTAGATAGAGAGAATAGGAGTAGAGAAGGAAAATCACTCAGAAGAAATCTCTATGAAGAGATATTTAGATCTGGAGAGGTGTAGGTAGTTAACAATAATTAGAGTAAGTTTATCCAAATCCCTTCTAACCTTTACCTTGTTAATTAAACCGATCGTTATTTCATGTTTTAGTGGTCTGTGTGTGTCATCTCAGTGTCTGGCTCTGCCTGCATTGGACTTGGGTGGCCTTCCGAAAACAGTTTAATCTTCTGTTGCTGGACCTAATAAAATATCTAACCCATTCCCTAAACCCACCAATATTTCAGGATACAACTTAGTAAGTGGTATTGCTGGGTGAAAGGTTAGGCACAGTTTAATGGCCCTTTGGGCGTGCTTCAAAATTTTCTCCAGAATGGTCATATCAGTTCACAGCTCCACCAATAGTGCATTTATTAGTGTCCCAATTTTTCCACATCCTCTCCAACATTTATCATTTTCATTTTTTGTCATATTAGCCAGTCTGAGAGATATGAGCTGGTACCTCAGAATTGCTTTAATTTCTCTAACTAATAGTAATTTGGAGCATTTTCTATGACTAAAGATAATTTTATTTCTTTATCTAAGACTACCTTTTCATATCATTTGACCTTTTTTATTTGGGGAATGTTTTATGTTCTGATAAATTTAAATCATTTCTCTCAAAGTTTAAGATATGAGGTCTTTGTCAGAGACACAATAAAATGTTTTTTCCCAATTTGTCATTTCCTTTTTACACTCCATTGCATTGGTATTTTTAATGCAAAAACATTTTAATTAAACTAAGTCAAAGTTATCATCCACCAACACTGTGTAAGTGCTTTATTTATAAATTATGTGTCTATGTTGACTTTACTTTGGTATATGGAGTGAGATGTTGGTCTGTGCCTAGTTTTTGCCCTACTGTTTTCCAGTTTTTCCAGCAGTATTTTGTTGTAACACTGATCTCCTATACTATCTTTACAAGTCTCATGTTTTGACAGTTTCTTGCTTACATCTACTAAGCACAAACTGAGAAATGATTTAAGTAACATTAATGCAGAACAATCAGGAAGCAACTTGGAATTATGGAAAGAAAACTGAAGTGTTAAATGATATCTACATTATAATCCTAGTTTAAACACTGTATGGCTTTCATAAATAACAAGTTCTATGAAAATATGAGTCATGTAAAGTCCATCCTACCTTCCTAAGAGATTGGGATAAACAAAGAGACACTTTAAAATTAATCAATTCAGGAATTCATTCAGGAAGCAATGAGGAAAAATTCTGTCCTAGATCTGATTTTACTAACATAGAAAAATTAGCTTCTGGAGCAACTAACTAATACAGTGGATACAGAGCCAAGACCTGGGTTCAAATCTGCTCTCAGATTCTTCCTATTTGTGTGAACCTGGACAAGTCACTTAATTCTAGGTGCCTAGCCCTTACTGATCTTCTTCAGAATCAAGATGTAGTATTAATTCTGTCAGAAGTTAAGAATTGTTTTAAAAAGGAACTACTTTCTGGGGTCAAAAATTATGTACCTCATAATTAACTGTTCCCTATGATTACTTCATCTTAACACTGGTGATAGAAAGAAATAGACAAAATTGAGTTTGATCTGATATGGAAACTAGATTTTAGAAGGTAAAATTTCAAAAAGTTCAGAGATAGAAAGTGGATTCCATGAATTGAAATTCAGTAAAAAAAAGTTGATCATAATGTAGTAAATTTAAAGCCTAATGGAATGTGGTGGCCAAGGAGTTCAACCACTTCATTTTGCAGATGGAGAAACATAGGCACAATGATGTTAATTTGTTTGTAAAAATTCATACAACTATTAGAAAGCTGAGAGAGAATTTGAACTCAAATCTTCTTGATTTCAAATGCAGAACTGTATCCATCACACCACCAAATTATGAGAGCATAAATAGGAACAATTTTAATGGGGAAAATGGGAAGGTTGTATTATAGGACGTAGAGGAACCTTATTAACCAATTAATTTAAAAAATATGCAGAATACAAAAATAAGGTGAAAATATTTATAGCCACTCTATTTGTGGTTGCAAAGAACCAGAAATTGAACAGATTATCTATAAGTGGGAAATGGCTAAACAAGTCATGAGATATGATTGTGATGGAATTCTACCTGACCTGTGAGAAATAATGAGCAGATTAATTTTGGAAAAAATATGGAAGACCTAAGTTAAATTGCAAAGAGTGAAATAAGTAGAAAGAAATACTAAGATCGCACTGTACTACAATTGAGTAAAGTAACCTGCCTCAGATGTACTAGACTACAAAAATGACTAAGACGTGATTGCTGAGCACCTGTCAGTGATACCTGAAATGGAGAGGTCCCACCAAAATTAGAAAAGGTGAAGTGTTTTTTCATATTTCCTAATAAAGAAAGAGAACACGCACAACATAAATCAGTGACTTGGACTTTGATTTAAAAAATTATAGAATGAATTTTTCTCATTTATTAATTGATTGATATTTTCCCTTATTGCATGAAAAAGCAACTTTTTAACTTTTTAAAATATTTTCTTTCCTCTGTTCTCATCTCCTCTTTCCATTTTTCAGATATGAAATATGAAATGGATTCTATATATACAATCATGTAAAGATTCTATATTAAACTTTTATGAAAAAAGTATAAAAGTTTGTTTTATTCTGGATTCAGAATCCATCAGTTCTTTTTCTGAAAATATGTGGCATTTTTATCACAAGTCCTTTGGTATTATATTGGATCATTGTATAGCTAGATTATCTAGAATATTTCATTATAGGAATGCTTCATGAATATTTAGAATTAGAAGTAGCAATCAAGATAATTTACATGATTTCATCAAGAGGTTCAGTTAGACTGCTTCATTTTGTTTATTCCTAGAGAAGTCAGGTAGATATAGCTTGTCTAGGTTTTAAAAAAGCATTTGAAGGGGATCTTGAATTTTTATGGTCAGTCAGAGATGAGTGAATTCTGAAATAATTGAATGGTTGAACAGAAAATGTTTTACTATTAACATGAAAGGGGGTCTCTAATGAATTGTTTCAGGACTCTGTACTTGGTCCTATCTTGTTAAACATTGTTATCAGTTACTTGTTTAAGTTGAATAGAAGAGATACATAACATTTTGAGATCACACAAAGTTGGTTAACATGTTGAATTGGAATCAAAAGCCATATAGATTTTCTACCTCTAGAATACTGAATTAAATCTAAGAAAGATTAAGTTTATCAAGGATAAACATAAAGTCTTGTCCCTACAAAAAATATACAGAAGACAAAAAAGCAACAATAAATATCTTCAGTCTTAGTGTCAGAAAGAGGTATCAAGACCTCTGGAGGAGATCTGAACATGCAAGGGTAAAGTTCATTATCATTTAATAATATAATATGGTAAACAAAATTGATAAATTAGGCAGTGGCTGTGTTCAGAGAAATAGTCCCTATGATCAATTACATGAAAGCTCTCCAGTACTCAGTATATGCTTCTCTGGTTCAAGATTTGTAAACTTAGAAAAGTTTTGTAAATATATTATTAGTAGTATCTTTATTACCCTCTACTATTGCAACCATTGACAATTTGTTATATTTAGACCCAGACTTTTGTATTTTCTTTTGCTTGAAACTTGAAGCAAAATAATGAATGAAATGTTAATAAAAAGGTATATCTCTCATGAATATCACCATATCTATATATTGAAGTAAGCTTCCCTGGTTGATCATGTATTACAAACATTATCAGTAAAGTAGACTTTTCTTATGTTGGCTCATATTAAAATTCTTGTTTCCCTAGTCTTCCCTTGATTCCCTAACCTTTGCAGAGAAAACTCATCACAAAGTTGGTGAGTAGAAAATTCCCATGAAACACTTGTATTCTAAAATGAAGAAACTATAGCCATTGATTACTGTGGAAGAGTTCGAAGGACTTTTTGAAAGGGTAATATAACTCACAGGGTTTCAGCTTGCAAAGAAAATATTAAGATATACTATAGCTTGAGAGTAGGTTTGTAATGTTCATCAGATCAGAAATTATCTCTAAAGTTATCACACCGGTCTATTAAAAATAAGTCAAATAAAAGTTATATTAATTTGCTTCAATTTTCAATATAAAATATGAAGCACTTTTTTTAAAAGTAAGAGAAAGCATTGACTAGGAAGGAGAGTTTTAAAATGAGAAGTAATTCAGTATAAATGCCAGAGAAGTCTTTAACTGAGCTAGTTGACATCTCCCTCGTGATTCATCTGAACCATTTATTTGAGCACCAAAAAACAAAAACAAAACAAAAAAAAAAACCTTTTAAAATTAATTACATTTCTGAGTAGCTTAACAGGTATTTCTTGATTTAAAAATATTTTAATTTAAAATGATTGATTATGGTATTATAAATTTCCTCATGAAGTAATTTGCAAAAAAGGTAAAAAAATAAAAAAGGTTCGTGTCTTCTAAATAATAATTTAAATTAAATTTAAAATAAATTCATCAAATTCATTTTGTTCCATTGCAGTGTAAAAGTGAAATTTGGGAAATGCCATCTAAAAGTATATATATTTTCTATGGACACGTGGAAATTGTCAAACTACATTTCCCGTGGTCCAACGGGTTTCCGTTTCCAGTTCTTTGGGCGTGGGGACGCCTGAATCTCCACACAGAGAAGAGTTTAAATCTCCTGGGTTAGGAGGGAGTGGCCTCTTGGCCAGCAGACTCTGGAGGAGACAGGAGACAATTATGGCTAGGCGGCAAGTTTTGAATTCTTACAAGCGCATGGTCTAATGACTTTATCTACCAGTATGGCTTTAATTAAAATACTAATTTATATATTTATAGCAGCCTTTATCATTTTTCATTTTTATAGCAGGAAGAGAAAACTTTTTTTTATTAATGTGTAAATGTAATGTAGTGTTCAATCTTTTAAATAGTGTTCAATCCAGTAACAGAAACATTGTAAGGATGATTTACTATGAAGGACTTAGCTTCTCTGATTGATAATGATCCAAGACTATTTTAAAGGATTCATGATGAAAAATGCCATCCACCTCCTGAGAGATAACCAATAACTTCTGAATATAGACTGAAGCATAATTTTTAAAACTTTATTTTTGTATTGCTTTATTTTATGTGTTTTATTTTGCAACATGGCTAATATGGAATCATGTTTTTCATTACTTCTTATGTATAATAGATACCAAGATTATTTATTTATAAATAAAAGGAAGTCAACAAGTAGATATGAAATAAAATTATTACTTCTTTTTCTTTTCTTCTCCTAACCATATATCTGAGAGGTAATATGTCCCCTGTTCTAATTTACTTATTATGTCTCTTTTTATGACATGTATCTATTTTGATCTTATCTTAGGTAATGGTGTAAGTTATTGGTCTATACCTAGTTTCTAACAAACTACTTTCCAGTTGTCTCAACAATTTTTATAAATTTTCTTCTCCCCAAAACCTGAATCTATGCTTTTGTCAAACATAACATTATTAAAAATTTGTATTACTATTTGTTGTATGTCTGTTCTATCTACCTTTCTATTTCTTAGCCAATCCTAGATAATACTACACCTTTTAAATTTTTTCATTAATTCTTTGGCCATTCTTGATCTTTTGTTCTTCCAAATGAATTTTGTTATTATTTTTTTATCTCAATTTTTTTTTTCGTAATCTAATTGGGAGGGCATTGAATAGATAAATTAGTTTAGGTAGGATTGTCATTTTAAATACTTTGACATTGTCCCTCCATGAACAATTCATATTTCTCCAATTAATTAGATCTGACTTATTTATGTAAAAAGTGTTTTATATTTTCGTGTTGTTCCTGGATTTGTTTTGGCAAGTATACTCCCAGGCAATTTATTCTATCTGTGTTTATTTTTTAAATCTCTATCTATCTCTTCTTGGAAAACATTTTAGTAATATATTAAAATATTGATGATTCACATGAGTTTATTTAATGTCCTGGTAACTTGCTAAGATTATTCATATTTTCTACTAACTGTTTAATTGAATCTCCAGGATTTTCTATATATAACATCATGTAATCTGTAAAGATTGTTTTATTACCTCTTTGACCATTCTTATTCTTTCAATTTATTTTTCTTTTCTTTTTCTATTACTAGCATTTCTAATATTATTTAAAATAATATCACTGATAATAGGCAGCCTTATTTCACTCTTGATCTTAATGGGAAGGCTTCTAGCTTATTTTCATTAAAAATAATGATTGCTGATGGTTTTAGGTAAATACTACATATTATTTTAAGATAAAAATCTATATTTCTCAAAGACTTTCTTCTTCATCAGTTGATACAATCATGATTTTATTATATTTCTTTTGGATATAATCAATTATGTTAATAGTTTTTGTGTCCTTTGAAATTGTATAAGCCCTGGAAGACTACAACTCCCAGAACTCTCTCTGCTACAACTTCCCCCTGACAACTCCCACTTCCTTTGTGGGAGGTGTCAGGGAAAGTATAAAAGAGAAAGTTTGGTGCCTTTTCTCTCTCAACCCTGGAAACAGAGCTCTTGACCTTGGAAGCTCTGCTCTCTACACTGAGACCCTGATCTCTCTCTTGGTGCTTTTTTCCCTTTCTTCCTCCTTCCTAGTTTTCCCTAGACCTTGCCTTTCTTAATCTAAATAAAACCTAGCTATTAAAAACCCTAAAGTTGCTCTCAGATCATTCATTTGAGGGCTCTGGTCAATCTCTCCTGCTGCGGTCTGGGACCGCTACCTTCCTTTCCCTTTGTCTACCTTTCTCTCTCCTTTCTCCCATTCCATCCCCATCCATCCTACCTTCATCCCCCAAACATTTTCCTTATGTTAAAAAGACTTGTACAAAAATATTTATAGCTGCACTCTTTGTGGTGACAAAAAATTGGAAAATGAGAGAATGTCCTTTGACTGGGGAATGGCTGAACAAATTGTGGCATCTGTTGGTGATGGAATGCTATTGTGCTCAAAGGAATAAAGAACTGGAGGAATTCCATGTGAACTGGAATGACCTCCAGGAATTGATGAAGAGTGAAGGAGCAGAACCAGGAGAACATTGTACATAGAGACTGATACACTCTGGTAGAATCGAACATAACATACTTCTCTACTAGCAGCAATGCAAAGATCCAGAGCAAGGTCGAGGGACTTATGAGAAAGAAAACTAGCCACATTCAGAGGAAGAACTGTGGGAGGAGAAATACAGAAGAAAAACAATTGCTTGAACACAAAGTCTGATGGGGATATCATTGGGGATATAGACACTAAATGATAACTCTATTCCAACTCTCAATAATAAGGAATTAGGCCTTGGTCAATGATACATGTAAAACCCAGTGGAATTGTGTGGAATTGTGCATCAGCTAAGGGAGTTTAAGAGGTTTGGAGGAGAGGGAAAGAACATGAAATGTATAACTGTGGGAAAATATTAAAAATAAAAACTAAAAAAAATAAGGAAATGAACTTGAGAAAAAATAGCATGATAAATTCACATAGGATTGTAGAAAAGAAAACCAAATTTGAAACACTTTCCTTGTACTATCATTTTGCTTTCCTATATTTAATTATTTAATTTTAAAAGGCTGAAAATAAAAGACATAAATTCATGAAAACTATAAAAAAAGAAAAAAAATATTTTCCTCATGTTAAACCTCTCCTGCATTCCTGCTATAAATTCTTTTTGGTCATCATGTGATATATTTGTGAAATATTATTTTAGCCTACCAGACAATATTTTATTTATGATTTCTTTATCCAATATAAATTAATGAAACTGATCTATAATTTCCTTTCTCTGTTTGCTCTTCTTATTTCAGGTATTGGCACCATATTTGTTTAGTAATAGGACTTTGGTAAAACTTCTTTACTTGTTATTTCAAATAATTTATATAATAAAATTAGTTGATTAAATATTTGATAGAATTCACTTGTAAATCTAACTGGTACTGACAAGTTTTTCTTTGGAAATTCATTTATTGCTCATTCAATTTCTTTTTCTAAAATTTTTTTTATGATAGCATAGGCAGTTTATTTTTTAAAGTATTCTTCCATTTATCTTACATTGTTAAATTTGTTCGCATATAATTAATCAAAATAACTGAATATTTTTAAATTTCCTCTTTATTGATGGTATATTCACCTTTTTCGTATTTAATACTATTGATTTAGTATTCTTCTCTCTTGTTTTTATCATATTAAGCAATGGTTTATCTATTTTGTTGATTTTTAATAAAACCAACTTATAGATTTATTGATTGATCCAATAGTTTCCTTATATTTAATTTAATTCATTTCACCTTTAATTTTTAGGATTTCTAATCTGATATTTAGATGGACACTTGAAATTTGTTCTTCTTTTAATTTTTCTTTTTTCATTGCTTTCCCAATTCATTAATCTTTTCTTTGTTAATTTACTAATATAAGCATTTAGAGATATACATTTATTCTAATTAATACTTTTGTTGTTTACCATAGTTTTGGTAATCATTATTATTCTTTTCACTGAAATTATGTACTTTTTCAATTATTTTTTCTTTAACCCAGTTATTCTTTAATATTATGTGATTTATTTTTTATTTTTTTGTTATTTTTTTATATATAATTGTATTGTACTTTGGCTGAAAAAGGGTGTATTTACTTTGTTTGTTTTTCTATTTTTAATTACAATGTTTTGTTTCACAATATAGCCAGTTTTATAAAAGTATTATGTATGGCTGAAACAAAAATATGCTCTTTTCTATTCCAATTCAGTCCTTTTCAGATACTATCATATTTAACTTCTCAAGGATTCTATTCATCTCATTAACTTCTTCCTCATTTATTTTTTTTTTGTTTGATTTATCTAGTTCTGAGAGGGGAAATTTAAAGACCCTCTCTATTATTGTTTTGTTACTTTTTTCCACCTGTACTTCATTTAATATTTCATTTAAAAATTTCATGCTTAAAATGAAAGAAGGGGAGAGTAATGAATGTTGGAGGTGATGTGGCAAAATTGGGACATTAATGCATTGCTGGTGGAGTTGTGAACCATTCTGGCTGGCAATTTGGAATCATGCTCAAGGGGCTATAAAAGAATGCCTGCCCTTTGATCCAGCCATACCATTGTTGGGTTTGTACCCCAAAGAGATCATAGATAAACAGACTTGTACGAAAATATTTATAGCTGCGGTTTTTGTGGTGGCAACAAACTGGAAAAGGAGGGTATGTCCTTCAATTGGGGAATGGCTGAACAAACTGTGGTATATGCGGGTGATGGAATACTATTGTGCTAAAAGGAATAATAAACTGGAGGAGTTCCAGGCAAACTGGAGAGACCTGCAGGAACTGATGCAGAGTGAAAGGAGCAGAGCCAGAAGAACATTGTACACAGAGACTGATATACTGTGGTAAAATCGAATGTAATGGGCTTCTGTAACAGCAACAATGCAATGACCCAGGACAATTCTGAGGGATTTATGGTAAAGAACGCTACCTACATTCAGAGGAAGAACTGCAGGAGAGGAAACATATAAGAAAAGCAACTGCTTGAACGCATGGGTTGAGGTCGACATGATTGGGGATGTGGACTCGAAACTACCACACCAATGCAACCACCAACAATTTGGAAATAGGTCTTGATCAAGGACAGATGACAAAACCAGTGGAATTGTGCGTTGGCCATGGGTGGGGGAATTGCGGGGGGTGAAGGGGAAAGTAGGAGCATGAATCATGTAATCATGTTAAAAATGATTATTAATAAATGTTTAAATTTAAAAAAAAAGATCACACAGAAAAAAAATTTCATGCTATAACATTTGGTGCATATTGCTTTAATATTGATAATGTTTCATTATCTTTAGTATCTTTCTATATAATACAGTTTCCCAATTTATCTCTTTGGATTACATCTATTTTAGTTTTAATTTTGTCATAGATCATGATTCTATTCTTGCTTTCTTTGTATAAGCAGAGCATAATATATTGTGTTCTAGCCCTTTATTTCTACTCTATATGTATCTTTCATTTTTAAGTGTGTTTAATTTAAAAAATATAAAGTCAAGTTTGGGTTTTTGATCCATTCTGCTATCCATTTTCTTTTTATCGTTGAATCTATTTCATTCACATTCAAAGTCACAATTACTGATGTATTTCCCTCCATTCTGTCTTCCCTAGCTATTTGTCCTTCTTTTTCTCTCTTTTTTCTTTATCCCTCCTTAGATGTCCAATTCCTTCTGTCCACTACCTTTTCAATTTGCACCCCTTCTTAGAAATCTGTTTCCTTAATCCTCCATATCCAAATAGGCCTCCTATTCTAAAGGACCCTCCATGGTCCCTTCCTCCTTACCTTTTAATTCTTTCTCTCTCCATTTCCAAAAGTCCCTTTCTTATCTCCCTAACATGCCCTTCAGTTTCTTGTTGAATTCTATTCTAAAAATCCATACCTTACCCTTTCCTGAGTCCCTCTTTTATCCTTTTATCTTTCCCCCTAATGCCTGATAAGTTCTCCTTTCTAAATATCTTTCCTAGTTCTTATCCCTTAACTCTTATTTCTTTTATTCTTTTTATTCTACCCTTTTCTCTGACTCTACACTTGTTTCTTTCAGTCTTTCAGACCCTAAATGAGACTGAATCTCTCCTTTATCCTATCCTCTTTCCCTTTCCTTTCTCTGTATGTTAAGAAGACTTTTAGCCTTCTAGTTGTGGATTTTGTTCTCTCTTTAATACCAGATCAAAGTATTGTTCTAGTACTACCTTTCTGTTCATTCCTCTTTTATATTAGTTAATTGTAACTTTTCCCCTCTTATTGATCTAATAATTTCATTATTATTTTAGCGCATTCCACTATATTTACTCTTCTTCAAGTTTTCTTATTATGTGCACTTTAAAAATACCCAGGTAATGTTGTTATTTTTGAGGGTTATAGATGACATTTTCCAATCTAAGAATCAAATAATGTCATCTTTTAGGAATTATTTATTTTATTATTCCTGTTGACTCCTTTTTAGGAGCATAGGGCCGCATAACTCCGCCAAGGACAGTCCCAAGCCCGGCTGAAAAAGGAGGACAGTTGAGCGTGGGGCTAGCAACCCCATCCCGTAAAAAAACACATCTGCTACAGAAACCGAAATCTTTTAGGAATGGCTCATGATAAGTCTTATATTACCTTTGTATGTTTCTTATAGATCAACTTTTTACTGAGTTCTGGGTTTCCGCCCCCAAAATAGTCAAACTTCTTTTAGTCTATTAAAAATCTACTTTTTACCTTGTATAATAATTATGCTAAGCTTTGCTATATATTATTCTTGGTTGTAAATCTAGTTCCTCTGGTTTTTAAAATGTTATGTTTCCATGCCATTCATTAATGTTCAAGGTGTTAAATTTTGTGTTATTCTGACTGTTGCTCCACATTATTATTTTTTTCTGCTACTTATTTTATTGCTTGTTCTCCTTGATCTGGGAACTTGACAATGATGTTCTTGTACATTTTCATCTTTGAGTATCTTTGAGACAGTGATTGGTGGATTCTTTCAATTTCTATTTTACCTTCTGATTCTACATTGTCTTGGCAATTTCCCTTGAGAGTAGAATGTCTATTTTTTTAAAAATAATAACTTCCTGGGACTTTGAATATTTTTATATTGTCTCTCCATCTGTTTTCCATTTCAATTCTTTTCGTGATAAAATGTTTCATATTGTCTTTTTTTCACTTTTTCTTATTTTGCTCTATTATGTTTTGCTATCATAGGAAGTCATTAGCTTCCCCCTTTCCAATTTTAGTTCTTAATTAATCATTTTCTTCTATGAAATTCTGTATCTCTTTTTCTATTTGTGTGATTATTCTTTCTTAATTTTCTTACACTGGCCTTATTTATTTTTCCTAAATTTACTCAACCGCTCTCTTTTGTTTTTTGAGGTCTTTTTAAATCTCCTCCAAAAGCTCTTTATGAGTTTATGCATTTATTTTTTTCCTTTGCTGTTTCAGAAGTAGGTATTTTTATTTTACTGTTCTCTGATATTGAACCCATGTTTTCTTTACCCAAATAATAGTTATCAATAATTCGGTTCTTTCCCCTTTTCTTAGTTATTTAAAAAAATAGTGGCTGGGACAATAGACATTAGCTTTATGCTAGAGTCCAAGGTTCTTAGGATGCTAGGGGATAATGTCTCATGATTCAGGATTTTTTTGTGTTTGTTATTTTCTCGGCCCTGTTTAGTTCTTCCAATTTCTATAATCCAGGGTCAGGAGTAATTTTCATTCTCTGCTCAACCCCCAGTCAATGGTTGACCTCAAGTGCTTTGATCAGAGCACCTTTATAATTCTGCCACTGAAAACTGACAGCTCATTTCCCCTTATGGCAGCAACAATGGGGATGACCCCTGATCCAATCGGTGACCAATGACTTAATAGCAATTTATACAAAAAAGCCTCTTGATATAATGCAATACCTTATAAATACTAAAAAGTATACTGATGGGGGCAGCTGGGTAGCTCAGTGGAGTGAGAGTCAGGCCTAGAGATGGGAAGTCCTAGGTTCAAATCCGGCCTCAGCCACTTCCCAGCTGCGTGACCCTGGGCAAGTCACTTGACCCCCATTGCCCACTCTTTCCAATCTTCCACCTATGAGACAATACACCGAAGAACAAGGGTTAAAAAAAAAAGAGAACAAGGAAGCTTCAAATCCTACTCTACCATCCTTCCCTACATGCCTCCTCAAAGAAGAGGGACAAGTAAGAGGGAAGGTTAAAATTTAAAGTTCAATTTTTTAAAGAGAGTATTAATTTTGTACAAGTAATTGGGAAATAGTTAAAGAAATAAATAAAATAATTAAAAACAAAAGAAATAATGTACAATTAGAATAGTTATAGAATGTTATATATCTCCAAGGCTTCTCTCTATACTATCTGGATTGAAAGTACTTTATAATTTTTAGTATTTATGTTTATTTGTTTAAAAACCCTTTGCATTTGAAAGTCATAATAGAACAACAATAATAAAAAATAATAACAGATTATCTGATTATAACTATATTTTTTCTATTCATTATGCATATATTTTTAAAAACTTTCTGCATGCAACATCCTGGAATAGGTGCTGAAAATATAAATATGACAATTAAGCATTTCTGGCCCTAAAGTACTTGTTTTCTTCTGGGTAAAGCATACAAAAATATTTATTGGGAAGAAAGAAAAAAGTATTAAAAACTATGAAGACCAGGAAGTGTCTTGCCAATTAAACAAAGGAAAACTATTCACCAAAAGGAGGGCCAAAGGGAACTATAAATTCTAAGAGACAGATGCAATCACAGGGCAGGAAGTTTCCAAAAAGACCAATCTGTCTATAGATAACAAATGTTGTATATAGTCAGTTGCAAGTACGCAAGTTTGCCTATGAAGACTATTACATGAGGATATATTATTTAAATCTGAATATATAGGTTAGAGATAGATTGTCAAGTCAACTTAATATAGCTTTAAATGCTGAACTGAAACAGGGAGCCATTGAAATATCTTGAGGGAGGATGGCTTTTGTATGGTGTTAATGCCTTACTGTTTACAAAACACTGAAAATGTATTACCTCATATATGATTTGAAATAATCCTTCATTAAATCTTTAATAAGTATTTGTAATGTGCCAGGCATTGTAATTGGTGCCAAAGATTATAAATACAAAAATAATTGACAATGAGTTACTGAGGTATCATATAAGATACTATTCCCAGTATTAAATGAACAAAACATGAGATAAAAAAGTTTAAGTGATTTACTCCTGTTTGCAAAGCTATGGAAGTAGGAAATTTAGGCAATAAATATGGACCTCTTCTTAATTGAAGTCAGTCATGGACATCTTACAAATTAATTTGACAAAATATTAGGATATACTGCTAATGTGCTAAGCATAGTGTCAAGTTAGGGAAGATATGAATAAATAAGACAAGGTCTCTTCCATTAATATACTTTTGTTGTTGTTCAGTTGTTTTCCAATGATGTCATACTCTTTGTGACCTTATTTGGAGTTTTCTTGGCACAGACCCTGAGATGGTTTGCCATTTCTTTCTCTGACTCATTTTCAGATGAGGAACTGAGGAAAACAGCATGAAATGATGCCCAGGGTCACACAGCTAATAAGGATCTTAAGTCATATTTAAACTAAGAAAAATTATTCTTCCTGAGTACAGGCCCAGCAGTCTATTTACTGTGGCACCCAGTTGACCAATTAAGTTTATCATTGTTGTTTTTGTTGTTGTTTATCCTAAGAGGACCAATGATATCACAGTCCTGTCTTGACTTCAACATGAATTGAATTTAAGTGAGCCAAAGTTACACAAAGTCAACAGCCTCACTCTCTGTACTCATTAAAGTCCAGTGGCAGAACAAAAATCAGGATGACTGGCAACAAAACAACAATATGTATATATCTTTGCATTTGAAACGAGTTGGTCTGGTTAATCTGCAAATCAGCAACTTTTGACATAAATGGTCCATAAGTTATATACAACATACTCACCTAGTTCAGACACTAATTTGACATTGATCAAATCATTTCATTTTGCTTAGTCTCATTTTCCTGACCTGCCAAATAAAGGAGCTCCATAACATGAACTTTGTGTGGAGAGGAGGTGGAACCAAGATGGCTTCTTAGTAGTAGCAAAAGCTGATACCTCCCTGACAATTCTTAAGAACTAATCTTTAATAAGTGCAGAAGTCAAGAACCAACAGCAAGGCAAGAATGAAGGGGATCTCCTACTGAACAACTTGAAAGGTAGACAGGAAATATCAATTTCCACAGGATAAGGGGAAACTGGAAGCAAAACTGCACACTGAGGAATGTTGACCAACCATCCTCCACACCTACTAAGCCAGGTTCCAATTCTGGGCACAGGACAACTTCATTATACCAGGACCCTGTGTATGCCCACAACAGAGTACCCCACACCCCAAACCCACCCCTTGAAGTTCCAGGCCTTGGCACTAGCCCATAGTGAGGAATGGAAGTCAATAGTACTTGGCCCTTTCAAGACTGTGCTATTGTGAGGTCCTTAACCCCAGGGTAAAATAGCTCTGAGTGCTGAGTCCTGTAAGCCACCAGCAGAGGAGTCAGAATCATTAGCTTTCAGAACTCCCAGTCCATACATATTATTAAAGAATTATTTGTGAACCCCTAGAAAGAGAGTAGCAGATCACTTATTCCATCACAGTTCTATTAAGAATAGGTCATGGCAGACTTATCTTTTTTTTTCTTTTTTGGCTTAATGGTGTTTAAGGTTTTTTAAGGTTTTTTAGACATTATCTCTGATAGTCCCCACCAACCCACCCAGAAACTCTCGTTATGACTCATTTAGACATCATAGTAAAGAAAACAGTATGACAGATTATGAGAAGATATGTAAGATTAAAAAGCCTAAATAAAGAGAACATATAACATTGCCATCATTTTTATTTTGACCTCAAATGTTTCCACCATGCTTCCCAGATTGGTTTTCCTATATTCCATTTCAATATAAAGTTTTACTCTGATCTCTTCCTACTTCCCATGCTGCTACTTTGTCCTTAGGGGGAAGAAACTAAGCAGTCATTCCAGGCAGTGGTTCAGGGATCTGGGGCCAGCTTTAGGACATAACGCCTACTCTGCATGGCTTAGAAGATCACAGGGCACCTTATTCACCTAGTATTCTGGGCCCTCCAAACTAATCATTGCCTTAGAACACTGATGGAGAACCTACAGCCAAAAAGGGCACCCAGATCCCTCTCTGTGGGCATTCCTGCAGTCACCTACCAGGGTTAGTTACTAGAAAGCCAGAGAAACTCAGGGCAGAGCTATTCCTCTCCCCATCTCCATGAGCCTGGGGATGTTCCTCACTTCACCTGCCCTCCTCTGCCCAGAAGCCCAATGGGAATACTTCCTCCCTCCCCTGTCTGGTGAAAGGTGCTGGGGAGAGGAGCAGGAGCTCACATGCATGAGGGTATGCCACAGATGGCAGCCTGTTTAGCCTGTGGTAAAGGTGATTCTTGTGGTGGGATTGGAGAAGGGCCAGATTTGAGGGGAGCATAGCTCACAGTGTGTCACAGTGTGGAGGGGAGCAGAGCACTTGGAACACTCTCTTCCCTCTCTCCACATGTGCCTCTCATCACTCAACCCTCTGCCCAAAAGCCCAATGGGAGTACTTCCTCCCTCCCCTGTCTTGGGTAAGGGGGGGAATGGAGAGGGAGGTGAGGCATAACACTTGGTCTGGCAGTGGCATAAGGGGGACCCAACAATCCATCTCTAAAAGGTTCACCATCACTGAGGAATAATAATTTATATCTACCATATTCTGGTTTAATAATTAAACAATCCTACAAACAATAGTAAAATCCAGAGAATAGCTAGAATTATAATTCAGACATAGAAAAGGATGAAACCATAAATCAGCAAGATGGGGCATGGCTTACAAAGTCCTATGACCATGGTATTTTGCCTCTTTAGTTCTTCCTTAATTTACTTTTTTTTTCAAACATTTATTAATATTCATTTTTAACATGGTTACATGATTCATGCTCCTCCTTTCCCCTTCGCCTCCCCCGCAATCCCCCCACCCATGGCCGTTGCATATTTCCACTAGTTTTGTCATGTGTCCTTGATCAAGACCAATTTCCTTAATTTACTTTTTTTTTAAACCCTCATTTATTTATTTATTTATTTTAAACCCTTAACTTCGGTGTATTGTCTCATAGGTGGAAGAGTGGTAAGGGTGGACAATGGGGGTCAAATGACTTGCCCAGGGTCACACAGCTGGGAAGTGGCTGAGGTCAGATTTGAACCTAGGACCTCCCGTCTCTAGGCCTGACTCTCAATCCACTGAGCTACCCAGCTGCCCCCTCCTTAATTTACTTTTAGTGATCTTTTCACAATGTCCCTCATTAAAGGCTTATTCATTCTGGCTCTATATCTCTTAGAACTTAAGCATTGTATTCAAAATTAGAAAACTGAAACTATATCAAAGCTTAAAGGTACTGGTAAGGGACATCAACATACATTGGTGAACATATTTGTGTTCAGTAAATGTGTGTAAATAGATAGATACTTATATAGATATATTTGTGTGAATATAATACATGTGGCAACAATTATGTTGTCGTAGTTATACATGTGCATAAATGCAAACTTGTGTCTATCTCTATTTTTCTCTATATATCTAGACCTAAATCCACATATGAGAGAGACAGATATTAGCATAGTACATATTAAGACCATGTTTTTGAAATCCAAATATATTATGTATTTCTAAATAGGTATTTAGGTTTAAAGGTTTAAGGCAACCTCTTAGAACTGAATCTAGTCTCTTTTTCTTGGAAGCCCATGAGAGGATAAATGCTTTTTCTTCATTAATTTTGCAATATAATATTCATTTTATCTAAACTATATTTTTGAAGTAAAAAAAGTAGTTTTTGAAACTCTTTTTAAATGAAAAAAGAGTAGCTTAATGAGGGTAATTATTATGCTTTCATAACTTTTAACAAATTATAGAAAATACACAAAATTCTGGTAGTTGGAGGAACTTTCAAAAATTATCTTCCAGAGACAAGCACTAAGATTTTTCTTTAAAGTTCTGGTAATTTAAAAACCACTACCTTCCAAGATTGTCTAGTGTATTTTTGAACATTTCTAATTGTGAGAAAGTTCTTCCATATATTGAACCAAAATCTGTTTCCTTTTTTACAATATCCATTCATTGACTCTATTTTGACCTTTGGATGCACAAAGAACAACTCTATTCATTTTTGTTTATTTTTTCATTTACTCTAGTTATCTGAAGGTACCAAATATGCCATTTCATTGCAGGTGAAACAAATCTAATTCCTTCAACATTTTATATATTAACAAGCATTTCTACTTTTATTCCCTTTTCTGGCCTCATACCAATTTATCAATATTTCTTGTTTATATTTGAATATCATGTTTCTACAAGTAATGTAGAGACTGGTTTATTCCCTGTATTAAGTTAAATGTATTTGTTCATAAAACTCTAGTTTAGTTTTGATAATTTTACTAACTCCAAATATTCTATAGGCATGACTCCATTGGTCTAGAATAGCATTAGCGAAGGTTTTCAAGTTCAGTGGCCAAACTACAACTTCAAGCTACCTATGATTCCTCTTCCCCCAACCCCACCCCCACATTACCCCATAGAGTGGAAGGAGGAATTACTTGCTTTGGGCAGTGGGATTTGTAGGGCAGGCAAAAAAATTTCCTCAAGCACTGGGAAGAAGGGGAATGAAGCAACTCATTTCCCCCAACTACCTTTGCTGTCTGAGCACACATGACAGTACTTCACCAGTGTTGATTTAGAATATTAAGAGTATACTAAGGGGACAGCTGGGTAGCTCAGTGGATTAAGAGCCAAACCTATAGGAGGTCCTAGGTTCAAATCTGGCCTCAGACACTTCCAAGCTGTGAGACCCTGGGCAAGTGTGACCCCCATTGCCTACCCTTACCTCTCTTCTGCCTTGGAGCCAATACACAGTATTGACTCCAAGACCGAAGTTAAGGGTTTAAAAAAAAGAGTGTACAATGAGAAATGAATGACAGATCACTCCAGTATCATTGCCAAGAAAATCCCAAATGGGATCACATAGAGTTAGTCATGGCTGAAATGACAAAATAACAACAATTAAGAGGATAAATTATTTTCCCAGGGTTACTAAAATAATCTATGTTAGATGTGGGATTTGAATCTAACTCTTATTGACTCTGAGGCTAGGACTTTACAGTCTGTCTCTCATACAAATACATAATTAATTATTCAATATAAATATTCATTATTTTTGTCTAATTTTGTCATTTGATTAATGTCAACTCTTAGAGTTCAGAGAGGATGTAAGACTAATGTGTTTGGGCTCAAGAGCTGAGTCCAGGACAATGTGCAGAAGATCAATTGTGATCGTCCTAGAATTTGCATTATATTTTAATATTCTTTGGTGTCCTGTGATTTGTTTGTTTATGAAATATGGAAAGAACTTTCCATTTTAGAGGCTTTTTATATGAAGAGAATGATTTTATAGTTTTCTTTTTTTTCTATTAGACAGAAGTGTGGTCGAAATTGTATTGACTGTATGGAAGGAAACAAACATTTTTCATGATGGCTTATTTTCCATTTGTTAGACTGGTTTTCCATTTCCTAAGTTTATCTCCACTTACTGTACTATGGGACATATACATTCTGTCTTTATTTCTTTTCCTTTATTATGAAATGCAACACTATTTTATCTAGATCCTTGTCTTTGTTTTTATTCAGATTTTTAGCTTCAAATCACAAGTTCAAAATTTTCAAAAATTTTTACTTTTAAGTGCATCTACATAATACTTTCAATCAGACTTAATCATTGGATACCCATGTGAAAACCTGGCCAGAGTTATCTTCAAGGATGGGAAAGAAATGAGAAATTATCCATTGAGCCCATTTACTGAATTTCATATTCATTACTTTTTCCTGAATTTTTTTTTGAATGACCAACATAGACAAATTCAAATGTTATATTTACCTCTTTCTGTTCTAGATCCATTTGACAGAAACACTTTGGGTTTAATTCACTGTTTGAGTCCTGGGGACATATGTGGGGATATCTTTCATACTTTTTCTATGTTATTATCTATGTGAAACATAATTGGATGAGATGAATGTTTCCAGTCTTCTCCTCAACATCTAGTACTGTATTCAGGCTTTACTCCCTTCTTGTGATCTATTCTAGCCTCCACCCTCCTTTTTGGAGATGCTTATACAGAAAAAAAAACTTGGAGTCATTTCAAAATCATATCCCCTTCAGTGTGATTAAAAATGGTTCTGAAAAATGCTACTAGTTGAAAATATCTTTCTTAGCATTATGATTACAGCATTATGGCGGCTCATAATTTGTCAATATATGAACTGGTAACCATTTGTTTAGGATTGCTAATTACTAAAGAAGTAGAAAATAAGAGATTATGTGAGGGGAAAGAATGGATTTATGAACTGTTCATAAACTAGTAAATTACCAATCATTTATTAAGCAAAAAGAACACATTCAATAAGATTTGCAAATGAAAAACGATATATATATATATATGAATGAGCCAAGATAAAATGGTCTAGATCAGTGAGGGCAAACTACTGCCCACCAGCCAGATGCAGGCCCCTGAAATGTTCTATCTGGCCACGTAACATTATTCCTAATCTGACAAATACAATGAGTAGGATGCAATACAATGAAACTTCAAAAGAGTTGCCTTAGAAACAGACTTACAGATGAGCATTTCCTTTCCTTTGGCTCCATCTTTAAAAAGTTTGCCCCTCACTGGTCTAGATGAAAAAATTATATAGTAGATATATTTTATTTTTATATATTGTTGACTCCCTAAAATAACCTCTAGTGTATAACTGACAAATATGACATATTTAATACCATACACTCTAATAGAAATGTGAACATTATGGCATACATGCGGCACACAAGACTCCTGAACTCAGCTCAAGTCAAATTAAAATGTAATACAAAAATATTTACCAAAAATAAAAATAAAAATATGATGCAATATAGATAATATTAATTTCTAGATTTCTAAACTCAATATATTTTTTCATAAGGATAAGTTTCGATTTAAGTGTGACATTACTAAATTACACTATCAATTTACTTTTCAAGCTTTATTTCTCATGATCCTGCTTCATGCATTCTAGATTCCAGTTTTTCTGGAGTACTATCCCTTCAACTAACCCTGTTTGTTCACAGAGATTATTTCCTAAACCTAAAATGCATTTATCTTTGCCTTATCTTTTCATAATTCTTTACAAGGGTTAATTTGTGTGCCATCTCCTACCAGATGTCTTTCACTGCTTTCCCAGAACTTAATATGGTGTCCTTCCTCAATGTATCTTATGTTATAATTCATTGCACCCACTTCTTCTCTTTCTCAATGATTCCATCAGTTCTCATGAGTTTATTATCTCTATACTGATGATGTGTAGATCAATATGATTAGCTCCAGACTATGCACAGACCTTCAATTTTATATTATCAATTGTCTACTGAACATTTCAATTTGGATGCCCTAGAAATATTTCAAACTCATTATAACCAAAACAGACTTCATCTTCCCCTAATTCCTAAGCTTTACCAATTCCAATGTCTCTGCTTTTGTCTAATGTCTCTAATTTTGTCAAAGGCAGGAACACTTTTCCATTCTCCCAGTTTGTTAATCTTGATGTGACCTTTGTTTTAACCTTTCAATGTAGAGATTCTTTCAGAATATAATCTGTTTATACTTCATTATTGCTAATCCTCATTTCATTTCTCCCTGCATTCATTCCCAAAAAGAAAGACCTTCCTGGGAGCATTAGTTTTATTTAACACTGAGCTATTATTTTGAGTGTTTCATTTTCTTATTTACTCTGTCTCATGAACCCACATTTCCATATTATGATCAGTGGCATATTTTTTGTTTGTTTTTTTACTTTCTAGTTTATTTTTGGATCTATTAATTTCATAGGTAACCTTCCATTCTACTTTATCTTCCAAATATTTCTCTTGAGTTTCTTGTGAAAAAACATAGTACAGTGTACTATAAAAAGTACAGTGTATATACTACAGTGTAAAGAAAAGTGTTGCTCATTGAGTTGAGACATTTGATTTATTTTCCTTTGATTTTACCTAATTTGATGAAACTAACTACTTGGTTATTCAATTGGCATGGCAATGAACTGACCAATTAATGTAGATTATATTCTAATTGTTGTTATATAAACAGAATCCAACAATTAACAATGAACAAATGTCTTCAAATACTTTTTACATTCATTTTTAGTTTTTATATTTCAGATCATCAAGTATTTATTTTTCTCTCCTTCTCCCCTTTACTTGTATACTAGAGAAAAACATGTAACAAAGTATGCATATATAGAGAATCATAAAAAGGTCCTTAATTTATCATTAGTGTGAAAATGATTAGGTGGCACAATAGAGGAAGTTCAGTTTTGTACCACATAACCTTTTAGATTTATTCAACTGGGAGGCTGGTGTTGAGAATGTTCCCTAGTATGCAACTATAAACCATAATAAGACCATTTACATCTAAAAATGCTGAAAACTGGCATCACACGAGAGGTGGATAAAGGAGAAAATTAACTACCACTTTCTGGTAAATATAAGAATATAGATGATGTTTGAGGTCGTGTGTTAGACCTTCTCTTCTGTTGTGTCCTAGGGAAAAGTTCGTACTGGAAAGGACACCTTCAAACAAATTTAAGTCTGAGGCAAAAAAGATGGAGGCTTAAAGAGATTGTTCCAGTAGCTAAGATAGGTCAGGTACATGAGTCTGGCAAAAGTATCTAGGTGAATCCTATTATTGTATAGCAATAGATGCTACATGACTCAGTGTTGCTATTGTAACCCTGAAATGAGAAAAATGTCAGACCATTGGTAGAAACACTTGCTTTGCCACCCACATCCCTGGAATCATTATAGTGAGAGATAAATAGACCTATGTATAAATGTGTGTATTAATCATAGCATTCATGAGGAAATGTGAGATATTTGCTGACTTCAATAAAAAAACTGATATAATTTCTTTTCACATTTATATGCCAACTATAAATGAATGAATAGCTTGGCACTCCTGCAGGTTAGGTATGAAAAGTGACTAATTCTTCCTGCTGAATTCTTATCCTTCACAAACAACTTAGGAGAAAAATAAACAGAACAAAATAAGACTTTAAAATAATTAAATGTAAGGAGGCAACTGTAGTTTTAAAAATGCTGATAAGATTTTAATTTGCTTGGAGTTGAAAATAACTATGTTGCTGGTGTTATAAGGCCCATAATGAGCAATTATATCACACATGATAGATTCAGCAGTGAAATATTATCAGTTAACAGCTGGATCTCATAAAAGCATAGCACAGTGTGAACCTACAATTTACTAGAACTAACCATCTGCTGAAATATACTATTCTGCAAATTTAAAAATAAAGTAAAATGTTGTTTGCTTTACTTAATAAATCTATGATATGAGGAGGTACAGTAGTAGGAAAGGATGACATATGCATTTTTGATAGCAATGTCTGAACTTTTATCATTTTAATCTGATATTGGGAAGATCCTGTCTTCTTGAATTGTTGTGTCCCAAGGAGTCAAGTAGTTGTTTTGTTTGATTAGTTTACTTAGGGTAATCTGAGGTTAATTTCTATCAAAGACCCCCCCCCATCTCTAACACAATGACCAGGTCAGAGCAATTCTTGACTTCTCTAGGTTTTTGATGCTGTCTATTCATGTTCTCAGACAAAGGAAGTTACTTGCTAATGAATAAAGTCTCCACTTCCCCAGTATGGTATGGTGGAAAGAATATTAAACTTGTATGCAACTTGAATTCGAGCTCTAATTCTGCTACTTATATCTTAAGTCATCTAACCTTTCTGGATCTCAGTTTCTTCACCTGAAAAACCAGAGAATTAGTCTAGATGATATTTATGGTCTTTTCCAGTACTAAATTTAGGCTTAGGACCCAGACAGGAAAAGTCTTCTTCCTTAATTTTAAGAACAATCTAATATAGATTTAAGGAATATGCATTGCACATAAAAAGGCCATCTGAAAAAATCAATGGAGGTCAATAGAGAAAGAAAATTCCCTTAATCATATCTCTAGATGTCTTAACTATAAAAGTGCAGAGAAGTTTTTTAATTTATCTGATGGATCATGTGTCAGACTAGGCTTTAGCATTGATGAATAAAGGTAGGACTGATGTTTGTACCAGGGATCCTATGAGGATGACAGGTGATGAGAGTATGTTTCTAATGTTGCCACTTGAACATTTATGGTTCAATAGAAAGAACACTTGTTTTAGAGTGAGAGATTCTAGTTTCACACTTTAAAAAACTTTTGGGGTAGTAGTGGTACTATCACTACTACTGGTAAAATGATTCATTAATAGAAACAATTTCTAAAAACTCTTTTTTAACAGATAATATTTGGACTGCATCATTTTTTTAAATTTCGTACATATATAAGAAAGAATTTTGTATTATATAAAATTGGAAATGAACAAAGATTCCCTAAAACCCATTTGCAAGATCCACAAAGAAATGGGGACTTTTGCATATCAGTTCCTTTGTTTTGACATTCAAAATTATATTTCATTTGGCTAAAGTCTTAAAAAGACATAGTATGTTTCTCATGCATATTTGTTTTTCAAATGCAGTGTTTTTTATCCCTTGAGAGCATTTACAAGGTATAAAGACACCCTTATATTTCCTTTGGAATCCTCCCCACCATCTGATAATTTCACACTGTGAGTATGAGATACATGACCTACTGATTTGTATAAACTTACTGTTTTGGCTTTGTTTTACATAATTTTTCAATTTAAAAATTATTTTAAAAAAGAAAGAAAAAGAAGGAAGGGAAAGAAAAAAAGATACATATACAGAAAAATGTTCATACCTTCATGTCTTGATTAAACAAATCTGATCTAAACCCAATGGCACAAAGAACATTCGTAAATATGCTTTTTAAAAAAAGTATAAAATCAACATTTGATCCCTGATTCTCTGACCCAATTCCATTTATAGATGTTTGAGAAAATGATGTTGAATATATACATTTTCTAGTGAATCCTTTTAACAACAATAGGTCAGTAGGTCTTAATAAAAAGAAAAAAAAAGACAAAGACAGAGAAAGAAAACAAATTATTCCTTTTTTCCCTTTTATTTCTTTTGTTTCTGGTCATCTGACTCCATTTTTACTGCTTTTTCATAGTTAAACAGCTATGCTCTGTCAGTGAGCTACCCTCCAATGACTGAATATTCTTGGGGTCCTAATAAATCAGTTAATAAAAGTTTACTAAGTGCCTTCCATGTAACATAGTGCTAAACTCTGAACATGAAAATGAAGGTCAAAGGTGAGGGACAGTCCCTTTTCTAAAGGATCTCAAAGTTTTCAAGGAAAGGAGAGAGAATATGTCAAGATGTATAGTTGGAATAAATACAGAAAAATTACAACCAAGAAAATAAAGAGGTCAGTAGAATTAAGGGCAATTAGCAAAGACTTCTTATCTAAGGCAAAATTTTGTCTAGGACTTAAAGGATGCCAAGGGAGCCATGAAAGAGGCAATGGGACAACATTCTAGGCAACAGAAATAGCTAGTGAAAATGCCAGGGTTTGGGAGAAGAGAGAAGGCACAAATGGATAAATCAGCAAAGGTAAAAAAAACAACCTCTTACATATAGAAATAGTTTTTTAATAGAATAACATAATACATCTCATATATAAGGAAGATAAATCTGGAATAGGTATGAAAGACAAATTGGTGTTGAGGAAAGCAGGATAGGGAGAAGCATTACAAGGGAATTGAAATAATCCAAGATATTTGGAATAAGTAACCAAATATAACCCACCTTTATTCTCTCAATCTCTTAACCAAAAAAAAGTCTCAAAATTATAGACTGTTCTATTTATTTGTCACTCACAACCAATCTTTGTCAAATCCTGTCAATGGTATATTCAAAAATAACACTGAGAAATTGTCCTTTACTTTGTAACTTGCTGACCTTACCCTATTTAACTTATTATCTCCTTTTAAGCTTCTAATTCCTCTCTCCAATATATCCCCATGACTGACGGATTAATCTTAAAAGTGCCATTTTAAACTTTCTAGTCTCTTGCAAAAGAAAACAAACAAAAAACTGTGATTCTTCAGTTTCCTGAATATAGTATAAATTTATTCTGTCTTCAAAGGAAGGCCCTTCAAAACCTGATTTTAAACTTCATTTCAAACACTGAGTACTTGTGCTAAACTTGACAACTATAGAATATATTTTATGCTCTTCCATCACTGTTTCTTTAATCATATAGTTCTGTATCCCAGAGAAAGTCCCTTTCCACTTTCTGCCAGTTTAAACTTTACCCTTCCTTAAATGTCCAGACCAGGTTCTACATTTTCCATGATGTTGTCTTTGAATGCTTTTACCTTAGTTGTAGAGTGATATCCCACCCTCTGAACCCTCAAAGAACTTTCCTTGTTCTTATATGCTTATATTCTCTTTTGCATTAAATTTGGGAAGCCCTTTTCTATGGTCAGCAAAAAAGAGTTTTAGGTTAAGTTTCAGGTATTTGATCTCCATTTTTTCCTTCTTGCCCTTGAATATTCTAATTCTTTATTATAAATATTTGCTCAGAATGCAATAAAAATGAACATGTCTTTATCTGGCAGCAAAACATTTTAATAATAAAGCTAAATAACAAATATGTTTTTAAAAGAGCAGGTAAATATAAGGTTGTGATGCCAGTAGGCCAGACAGCAATGATGTAGGAAAGATAAATAACTTCACAATGTTCACTAGATATCTTTAAATCAACATATCCAAAATGAAACTCATGATATTTTTCTCCTAATCCTTCCTCCACTCCTATATTTCCTATTATAATAGAAAGCAAAAACCATTTCCTCTGTCCCTCAGGCTAGTAACCTAGGTGTAATCCTTCCCTCCTTATTCTCTATCACTGTTCATATCCAAATTGCTGCCAAGGTCTCTTGATTTCATCTTTGAGGGAGCTAATTATCTGAGGAATATCTCTATTTACCAATATAAAAGTAAGAACAAAAAAATAAAAATTATATTATATCATCACTCAGAAATGAAAATTGATTAATTTAGCATCATAAGATTTCAATGGAGTTTCAATTTCAGAGCCACATATGTCCCCTGAATAGGTAATTCTCCATATATGTGTCCTCATCATACATGTTACTTACAGATATGATTTTTCAAAAGGCTCCTCTTTGTCCCCTTACTCACCATTGATGTGTATATGTGGCAGAATATGCTGTAGGTTTGTAAGAGAAATATGTTAGTGTTATGAAATGTTAATTATTTTTTCCTTACTATTCATTTCACTAATTATCATTGTTATGAACTAAATGTTACCTCTGGCTAACTATTCAAACTAAACACATGGATCATGATTTTTAATTTTGGGGAAGTTGCTCACCTACACAAGTATGTTGAACTACGGACAATCCTTAGGTAACTGCCATGTAGTCAGGCTCCTCTTTATCCAGTGTAATGGACTTCATCTAACTGATCATCTGCTTATATTAGTAGTTCTTTCCTGGGTTCTTAAATATGACTTTTTCTCTGCCTTAAATCTGATATCACATATTAATAAATACTTGAGATTAACAAACACCAAATAAAAGTCAGTAATGAAACAGTCAAAAAAATCTGGTTGACAGAAGATTAGACAGCACAATCCACTATTATATCTTTTTCTACATTTATTAACTTGACTATTATTTTTCAAGCTCTTTGAGGACAAAGAGTTTCCTTCATTTTAAAATGTCTCAGTATCCTATACAACACATCATAGGTAGTCAATTAACAACACTGAAATGAATATATGTTATCTCTGCTTTCCTTTAAAGATTTAGAAGAAAGGGGAATGTTGGTATCTGCCCATGAAAACTTTGAGTTAGTGTATAAACCATCAATAAGCAATAATTCATTTAGTCTTAAGTGACTAATAAGGATTGGAAAAAGGATGGCAGGAATAGGGACCTGGGAGTTATGAGTAAGGGTGCAATAAGCCATGTGAAATGGGGATGAAGGAAAAACCTCTGGTTTGTTTCACTGAGGATACTGGAACAATCCCAATACATATATGACCTTCACAAATTCTACAATATATAGAAATCCCTAAGTTACAGAACTGATTTCATCAAAGTTGAAGTCAAGAAATCCACTAAATCAGCATCAGCACTGAGAGAATAGCTTCCATAAAGACTTATTCCTCTCAATTTTAAAAAGTAATTTTCAATTCCAGGTGGTTCTCATCACCCAGAGGGAGAAAAAAATCGATATCATAACTGAAAACATTGTCAAACCTCAGGAGACATGTTGCTACACTAAAGAAGGATGTCAAAGAAAAGGGGAGTTGGCACCAAAAAAAGAAAGGAAGAAAAGAGGAAAGGAAGGAAAAAAGAAAGGAAGAAAGTTTATAATGTCTATCTCAACCACAAAAACGTTTACAAACTGTGTGTTTCAAGAAAACATAAAAAAATGAGTTTTTAAGAGGTGGTCACAATTATAACAACACTTTTTAGAACAATAATTATTGTTATAGTTATAGCTGGTTTTTATATAGTATTTTAAGGTTTGCAAAGGTCTTTATACATATCTCATCAAAATGTGACTGTTTAAAATCGTGTTTATATCGTGATATAAAGAAAAGCAAATTATCAAAATTTCAAAAGCATTGTCAGATGGCAATGTAATATGTTTTGAGTCATAAGAAAATAAGTAGAAAAAAATTTAGAGAAATTCATCTTAACCTGACTAAAATTTTTAGTGTTCATTCACTAAAAGAAAGCCTATTAGTAATGAGGAATATCCCCTGGAGTACAATTAAGAATGGCAATAAAAAAACACATGAAAATCCAGAATTAAAAGCTATAATTCTCCTCATGATAAGCAGTAGAGCCTAAATTAATTATAGGAAGACATGTGGGGAAGGAATTTAAATTGAATCATGCCCAGTTTGAAGGGAAATTTCAAGAATAATTGAAAGCATTAGGAGAAGAAAAGGGAGAGCATCAGGCATAGGATGCTGTATACCATGATTTAACAGATCAGTACTCAATTTAACTTCCTGGAGGACAAGGACAAATAGTCCATGTCTTTAGACTTTTAGAGATTAATCTTCCTTCTTTGCTGAGGTATCTCTCTCTCTCTCTCTCTCTCTCTCTCTCTCTCTCTCTCTCTCTCTTTTTCTTCAAGAGTTGCCATCATTTTGCAAACATCAGCTCTTCTCCCTTTACCCTTTCAGAAAACCAAAAGAAAAAAAGAAAAGAAAAGAGAATAAAAGAAAAAAGAAAATGGAAAGAAAACACACCCAAAACAGTGTACTCATCAATCAGTTTACAAATCTTAACAAACCATATTAAAGTCTTTAATTTAGTCAGTCTTCCCAATTTTTAAAGCCATTGCTTTCACTTATTCTCTTATTTTTCCAATATTTTTTGCATGCTGATTATATGAAGACACCCAAAAAGGTAGTCTTGGCATGCAATTGCCTAAAGAATTAACTCTTACTTTGGTAATTCTCCTTGATTCTAGTAATTATTAAAATTTGTTTAGTCAGAAGAAGATAGATGGCTCAAAGGATAGAGAGCCAGTAGAGAGAAGTCCTGGGTTCAAATATGGCTACAACTATTCACTAGCTCTGAGACCCTGGGCAAGTCACTTAACCCCAGTTGACTATTCCTTATCATTCTCCTGCCTTGGAATCCATACTTAATATCAATTTTAAGACAGAAGGTAAAGTTTAAAAAATGGATTTATCCAAATGGATATTTCATGTGTGTGCTTATTTCCTAACCTCAACTCAGCAGAAAATTCCCACCTACTAAGTCAGATGTCAAGAGCATTGTTTCATGTCCATTGTATTTCACTTACAAGATAAATTTAAACTGGAGTAGATTAGATCCCGATTCATACTTATTTGATAAATAATGATTTATCAAGACATACTTTGTTTTAGTCAATATGCTAAGTGCTGGGATGTTCAGGCTATTTAGAGACTAGTAACTCCATCATGAGGAGGGCTTGGCAGTACCTTTTTAGGGCCACTCTCCTCCTTTGGTGTTTAACTGCCACCAATTTCTCACATGTGGCTCCAAGAAAATGTAGCATGCACAGTGGCTGTAGTCCAACAAATTTGTCTTTTCAGACAGACTAAACAAGATTGAAGGTAAGAGCAGGCCTCAAACCTGTCAGTAGTTGAGAGATATATACCCAAGGCATGTAAAGATTTTCCACAAGAGAAGGATAAGAATAATTTGTTTTAAGGTTCATGATTGTGGTAGAATCAGGCATTGTGGAGGGTGTAAAGCTTTGTTAGACACTCAAAGTCATCCACTGCATCCTAAGTTATCATCAGCCAAATTTTTCTTGCCACTAGAGTTGCATAACTGAAAGAGAGAGTGAGGCAGATGGTTTTGTGCTACTTTGCCTCACTTAAATCCAATTTATGCACAAGTCAAAAAACATCAGAGTGAGATCTTTTTGACCCTTTTTGAATACTAGTTGGTGGCAGCACAAAATAAAAATGAAATGATTCCTCTTCCCACAGAGTTTTGTATTCTATCAGAAGATAAAAATATGTATTCATACAAGTATATAAAATGTATACTGCCTTCCCAAAAAAGATAATTTGAAAAAAGAGAAACTAGCTAGAGGAGGGGAAGATGCAGAAAGTCTTTACATAGAAACCAAAATTTAAGCTGAGTTTTCAAGGAAATTAGGAATCTAATAGCAAGATAAGGAGGAAATGCATTCCAGATAATGGGGATTGCCAGTAGAAATGCAAAGAGAGAGATGATTGAATGCTCCTTGTGAGGAAAAGCTGAGTTAATCTGGCTAGGTCATGGCATGAATGAAGGAGTGAAGGGGAATTTTTTGAAAAAGCCTAGGTAGGTTGGAGCCAGGTCATTAAGGACTTTAACTCCCCAACACAGGAGTTCATAATTAAGCCTAGAGATTGAAGCTGACTGTTCAGAGGTGTGGAATGAACAATTAGACATGTTTCATAAGTCATTTAGGCAATTGTGTGAAAAACAGATTTCAGAGAAGAAAGACTTGAAGCAAAAAAAAAAAAACAACACAAAAACAAAAACAAAAACACCCTTTCTTTCTTCTTCCCAACTTTGTGACTCTTACAGAGCTTATGAAAGTGGTCTAGAATTATTGTGAACTAAAACAGATAAGGAAGAAATTACTTGCAATGGGAATTGTATCCATGCATAAAAATAAACTTTTTTTCTCCCCATCTAGTAACTGGGTCATAATTCTGTTAACAAATATACATGCACATAGATGCAATAATTTCTAATGCAAATCTTAAAATGAATTAGAAAAAATAATACCAAATAATTTTAATATCATGCTTTAAATTATGGACCCTGGTTCTCTCCACGAGTTCCCAGGATGAACTGTCCTTTCCCAAGATTCTAAAACCCTTCTTAACTTACAGAAGAATTCTGCAAAGTAGTTATGCCCCCTCTCTGCACCACACTTTTTAATTTTTTTTAAAATGACAAATACTTTGGTGATTACTTATTGTTTTATAGTTTGAGATATGGTCCTATTGGAACCATTTCTTCTCAATTTTTCAAACTTTGGGCTTTTATTCTTCCAGATGAATTTTGTTATCATTTTTCCTAACTCTCTAAAGTAATTTAGGTTGTTTAATATTGTTCCTGAATAAATAAGTGAATTTAGATACTTCTATAATTGAATATTATATTGAAATGGCCCAATTAGAAATTAATATCTAATTACTTAGTTTTGTTAAGTATGATCTGTATTCACTTACTTTTTGTATGGGTCTTAGCAGGTTAATATTTAATATTTAAACATTTGATAGTCATTTTAGTATATTTTAACTTTTTCTCTCTTCCTTATGAATTTTGTAATGCAGAATGACTGAACAAATTGTATATGATTTTGATGGAATACTATCGGGCCATAAGAAATAATGAATGGGGTAACAAAAAAAACATGGAAAGAACCACATGGGATAATGAACACTGAAATGAATAGAACTAAGAGAACGTTATACATATCTACAGAATTAAGACTAGAAGAATAAATTATGAATGTTACATCAAGAAAGTGAATTGAAAGGTGAAAACATGAAAGACTGAATTGTATGAAAATGTAGGTCTCCCTGAAGGTACCTTCTATGACACTGGGAGGTTTGGGAAGGACAGGGAAAATTATGGAAGGGATTTATTATGTATATAGGAAGAAAAGTAAGTTGAACATTTAAGAGACTTGCTATTTAATTCAGGTACAATTTTCTTTTTCATTGTGTAACTAAATGCTTGTTTTATTTGGTTTTTTAAAATTTGGAAGAAATAAAGGAATGCAGAAATTTTGGTAATTTGATATGGGTCTATTTTATAAGCTATTACATTCATAAAATTAGAATGCAATTTTTTAAAAATTCTCTCTTGTTATTTATGAATTCCAGGATATCATCTTCCAAGAATAAACATTTTATTTCCTCTTTGACTATGTTTTTTTCTGATATCTTTTTCTCGTATTATTGTCATAGTTAGCATTTCTAATACTATGTTAAATAATGTTATTAATTGATTCTCAAGCTTTATCTCAAATAATATTTTTAGATAGCCTTGAGTTAATCGTTATGATATATTGTTGACTTTTACTTTTATATACTTTTTGTCATATTGGGAAAATTTCTTCCTATACTTACAGTGTTTTTAATAGAAATTTATATAGCACTACGTAACATGCATGATCTTACTCCCCTCTCCCCAGCTAGTCCTTGCAGCTTATCCCTACTGTGTCTCCATTGCTTAACCCTTTCCAACTGGAGCCATCAAAACTATTCAACTATTAATAATGTTATATAATTTTTGTTTTTTTATTAATATGGTCTATTCTACTTATAGTTTTCTTAATATTGAAGCAAATTTGCATTCCAGGTATGAATATTGCCAGTTTGCAAAGTATTTTTTTGGGGATATGCAACTTTAGGGTTGTTGCATATATTTTATTTCAATACTTTATATTGATTCTCATTGATTTTGTCTGAAGTTTTTCTTTTTGTGATTTGTCTACTATGGTTTAGGTATATAAAACTACTCATATAATTGGAAGTATTTGGTAGGGTCCCATTCTCTCTTATTTAAGAAAGAATTTCTATTGTATTGGAATTCACTGTTCTCTTTTGGGGGGGATTCATTTTTGCCTATTTAAATGTATTTTTCTGCAATTGTATTATTCAAATTAAAATTAAATTAAGTTTTTCAGTTATCCTGGCAATTCATATTTCTGAAGATTTCCAACCATTTCATTTTGTGGCTTTTCAACATATAATTGACAAAATAATTTAATTTCATTATTTTCCTTCATTAGTTATAAATTCTCCCTTTTCATTTTTAATATGAGTAGACACAGGAGAACATTATATACATCAAGAGATATAATTTTTGAAGAATAACTTGTGAATGTACACTTTCAGAGAAAGAACTGATAAATAGAAACACTCAAGATATATAGATAAGGTATAGATATGGATATAGATATAGATATACACACAAACATAGACACACACACATATATATATATATAAATATATACATATATATATAAAATAAATACATACATATATATATAAAATAAAGCTTTGACTAATGTGGAAAGGGGATGAAACTAGGGAGATATCTGAGAATTTCAATATAAGTAACAAGCTAATTAATTTTTAAAATGTGTATGTATTTATCTTTTCATAACCAATGTTCATTGTATTACAAAAGTTTTACATATTGTCTCCTCGTTTTTTTCTGGACAGAAGTTTTTTGTTGTTTTGTGAGTTTAATCAATTAATTCCTTTGTATTACAAAGTTTAGTCTCTAATCAATACTTAATTCTTTCTTCAACATTACTTAGGTGAATATAATCTATGTGGCTTTCAGAAAATAATGTATTTAATACTTCTGCTTTTCTTCATTGGTCAGGTACAGTCTCAATTTTTGTCAAGATATCTTATTCAGATGGGATGATTTTTCTATTTCCTTTACAATTCATTAATGCCCAGAGTTATCTGATAAATTTTTTTCCAAATTCTATTAAGTTTACTGAATCATTTCTAATGTGTTTGTATTTTTTGAGTTCTAAGAAAGGTACATAAAAATCCCTAATAAAATCAATGGTATTTCCCATCACCATCCCTGCTCCTATGTAATTTTATTACCTTTCTTCAGTATTTAAGTATTTTTCTGTTACTTAATTCTTTTTTTTACTAAGTGAATGTATGTATGTTCATATGTGTACACATGTATAAACAATACACATCTATACAATAAACACATATGTACAAATATCCACTTAACCACACATACAAATATTATACCTTGTTACATACATACGCACTTAACCTCATATATTTTATAATAATTCATTGTGTATCCTGTCTTCAAATATAGTGTGATTTACTTGCTTATCTTTTTTTTTAACTATGTTTTGTCTTTTGACTTATTTGGGATGATTATTTTATATTACTTGTTTGATGCACTTGTAAGGAGTATTTTTTCCCAGTCTTGTATTTTAATTGGATTCATATCTTTATGTTTCTTGCAAATAATATATAGTTTGATTCTGTTATTCCTTTATTCTACTCTATACCAATGTACTGATGAGTTCATCTCATTAATGATCAATTATGAATAAGTATGTATTTCCTGCCATAATGACTTTTTGCTTTTTTTTCCATTTTTCCTTCCTGATTCCCATTTTATAACATACCACGTTGAGAGTGTAGTGAAGCAATATGTTCAACAATATCAATCAAAATGTTATGAATCTGCTTCAAATATAGTATTCCTCTTTTGTTATCACTTATTTCCTTGTCAGGGGTTATAATCTTTATTTATTTTTCCTTTTAGACCTTCTCCCACATCCCTACATTTAATATAGAGTTTATTTTCTTTAAGAATAATATCTCTGAATATCCCCTCTTTCTTAACACCCCTGGCTGATTATTTATTATATTTAATTCATTTCTGCACCAAAATTTGTGTGTATGTCGGTGAATAGTGGAGTTAGATGTATAGTGTGTGTGTTTTGAGTAAGAGTGACAGGAGATGTCTGTGAATGTGTATGTAATCCTTTTTTTCTCAAGTTAGCAGAAAAATAAATTTCATGTGTAGCCTATTCCTCTCACCTCTTCCTGAATGTTTCTGTAGGTTATCTTTTACATTCCAGTTTTTCCAGATAACTTCTGCTTGCTTCCACTCTTTATTCTCAAATGTATGCCTTCTCCTTTTTTCTTTTCTTTTTGTCATGAGATCATTAAAATATAATGAAATTGATCCTATGCCTTTTGCTTCACTTACTCCTTCTATAACTTTGGAACACATTAATTTTCTGAGGTGACAGTTTATCCTTCCACATAGTCCCTTTGAATTACTTTTTATGCTTCTTAATTCCTGTTTTTCCATTTTAACCTATCTTTTCATTTCTAGTATTTTTTTTCAGAAAATCTTGGAAAGACTGGTTCATTAAAGGCCCATTTTCCTCTCTATAACATAATACTTAGACTTACTGAGGAGGTCTTTTGTGCTCAACCTTTAGTTTTACATTTTAGAAAACTGTTTTCCAGGTTTCCAGCATTTCACAGTGGTAAGTATCATATCTATTGTGATGTTGACCATGCCTCCTTAATTCATGAAAAGTTTATTTTATTCTTCTTACAGTATTTTTTAACCTAGAAACCATGGATTTTATCTATGATATTCCTAGTAGTTTTATTTGGGAATTTCTTTTAGGTAGTCGACCATGAATTCTTTACTTTTATACTTTCCTCTTTGTTTTTCATAGGTTTGTACAATTTTCAATCTTAATTTCTTAGAATATGGGGTTTTGACTTCTTTAACATTAAAGTTTCCAATGAGTAGAATGATTTTCAGGTTACATTTCTTCCATATATTTTCCAGGATGAATGACTCTAGATAGGAGATACCTACCATTCTTTTTTTCACTCTTCCAATTCAATTATAGTGTTTAATGTTACTATGGTGCCATTGACCTCTTTTGCCCATGATGTGATTTTCAAGGATTATTTTTTACATAATGTTTAGCAACCTCCTGAATTTATTCTCATAATTATTTCCACTAAAGTAGTAATTTATATTTTTTATGTAAAGGAATGTTTTAGTAATTTGGTGAAATTTATGAACTCCTTTCTATAATAATGTTTTTTAAAGATATGAAAATATGTGTTTATAAAAGAAAATAGTTGTATTAAGTAAAGCTATGAAAATCTTAAAAAAGTATCAACACAATTAAAGAACCTCACTCTGGATCTCTCATTTTTTCCTATTCTTTTATTTATATTTCTCATTTCATTTATAATTTTAAACTTGCATAATGCAATATGCCTTGTAGAATTTCTGTGATTTATTTCTAAGGCTTTGAATATAAATGATATGAAGTTATTTTCTAGATTTATATCACATGAGTTCCTGGTTTGTTTTAGTTATCAATTATGGTTTATTGAAATTAAAGCTATCAATAATCATAGGAAAAAATGTCCTACATCGCTCTTGATTAGAGAAATGCAAATTAAAACAACTCTGAGGTACCAACCTCACACCTATCAGACTGACCAATATGACAGTAAAGGAAAATGATAAATGTTGGATGGGATGTGGCAAAAAGGGACACTAATACATTGCTGGTAGAATTGTGAATTGATCAAACCATTCTGGAAGGCAATTTGGAATTATATCCAAAGGGTTACAAATGAATGGATACCCTATGATTCAGTAATACCACTACTAGATCTATATTCCAAAGAGATTATAAAAAAGGAAAGGACCTGTATATATAAAAATATTTATAGCTGTTCTCTATGTGGTGGCAAAGAATTGGAAACTAAAGGAATGCCCCTCAATTGGGGAATGACTGAATAAACTGTGATATATGATGGTGATGGAATACTATTGTGCTAGAAGAAATGATGAGCAGCATGATTTAAAAGAGAGCTGGAAAGAACTTCATGAACTGATGTAGAGTGAAATAAGCAGATCTAGGAAAACATTGTACACAGTAACAGCAATATTGCAATATTGTGGAATACTCAATTGTGATAGACTTTGCTACTATGTGATTAGAATTCTCTCCCCAGAGATTCTCTTTCCAAGCATCTCCATTACATATCTACGTTATGTAACTAATGTAGGGAAGATATAAGTTGTGTGGGTAGCTCTGCCCTCACTCTCTTCTTTTGGCAATGTGGCTTTGGCAGTTTGGTGAGTTCCAGGAAAATTTTACTCACATGGCTTTACTTAGGCTTTTACTTTTGTCCTTGTATTTCTTCTACTTCAAGTGATTACTAATAAATTTTATAAAATATAATACTTGGAGTTATTGGATATTAATTTAAATGTTACACTACTAACAGCAATGCAATGATCCAGAACAATTCTGAAGGACTTATGAAAAAGAATGTTTTCCACTTCCAGAGAAAGAACTGTGAGAGTAAGAATGAAGATGGAAGCATATGATTTATTACTTGTTTATTTGTTTATAAGTTTTAGGTTTTGGTTTTATAAGATTATTCACTTAAAAATGAATAATATGGAAACATTTTTTGCATGATAGTGCTTATATAACCCATATGCCATTGCTTACTGGCTCTGAGAGGGGTAAAAGAATGAAGGAGAGAGACAATTTTAATTATATAACTACAGAAAACTAATACAGAAATTTGTTATTGAAATTTCAAAAAATTAAAAATAAAGTTAAAGTTAAAAATTAAAAAGATAATTTCTTGAATCTATTCATTTTTAAATTCTTTCTTCATAAATTAGGACTTAGACTCAGGGCCAAGTTCTGCTACCTCAAAAATAATCTTGGATGCAGTAGTCATCATTTTTCCCCCTGACTTTGCTTTTTTGGGCCTCTTCTTTTTGACTCTATTCCATGTATCTGTACCCAAGCTTTAATCTCTGGTCAAAGCTCTTGAACCAACTATCCATGGGCATGATACTATATAATCTCCTATTTTTTAGAACAATTTACTCAAGACACTTCATAGTATCTATTTTCCCCTGAGAAGTCATGATCAAAACCCTGTATTGGCTGTTTATTAACTAAGTTTCCCTCCCCTCCCCTTTTACAGGTCTGGGTCATCTTTTGTTTCTAATTCGTGTTGCTCTAATTATGGTTCCTGGTACTTCCCACTCAGAAATTTTGTTGGTCTTTTGATCCCTTAGGACTTCCTGGCATAAGATGTGGTTACTTTTGTCCTAATTTCCCATATCCCTGACCTCCATTGGTATTTCCTTGTCAGGAATATATAGTCTATGTAGTCTCTATGTAGTCTCTGAAGCTCTGTGTAGTCTCTATGCTCTCAAGTATCTCTCCAGTCCCTAGCAATACTTTTGGCTCCTTCTTTTATAGAGATGCCAAGAGTTTTCGGTCTATTTAGCTATTATAGCTTCTCTATAAGTACTCATCTTTTAATGGTTGTGACTTTTGACTATGCGTTAAGGAAGCCTCTCTTTGAATTTCTGTGTCATTATCCAATATGATATACCTAATAGATCATAGTTGGGATGAAAGTAGATGAATTAGGTTCCTGGATGGCCTAAAATATAATATGACTGTCTTCATAACTAAAAATTGATATTTATATACTTTGGTGGTCACCATGAATAGATATTTCATATTAGAACTATAATTTTGATTTCTCAATATACAACAAAGACAACTCACCATAAATACTATGTATATACATAGGTATGTACATATATATCCCTAAATATTATTTCTGTGTCTCTTAAATAAGCCTAAAAAACAAAAATTATTAAGTAAAAAGTAGGTCATCTATTGTTTTGATCCATTTTTTAAAAAATAAAAGAGGACCATTGCATACTTCATCTTTTAGAGCATATACAAATTAATTTTAGGAAAGTTGCATGTTGGAAGAGAAAATAGGTCAATTAAATAAACATAGTAAAAGATCCTAGAAGCTGGAAAATTAGTTATACTGGGAAATTGAACATATAGGTTTGCGTCACAAAAAGTCAAATAATTCCTTGAAAAATCAGTTTACAAACAAGTACAATTTTAATGTAAACATAATAAATAGCCATTTATGTTAATTATTTGACATAGCATTAATTTCTGTGAATTGTTTTCCCAAAACTAATCAACTACTTAGTGATTAGAATACTTACAAGACATTAGCCTTTTAAAGGTTATAATTTTATCTTGCCAATTTTAATTTAATAATCTTTCCCAGTGTCCCAAGTCTTGTTAAATGACAGCCAGAAGGTAAACGTAAAATTTTTCTGTTTAAGCTTATTCACAAATTATTTAACTTTCAAGCCCCACAGAATCCATATATACAAGAAGGAAAGAATCCATGAATCAAATATTATTGGAATATTGTATATTGTAGGATTTATTGATTTTCATGACATTCGTATATAAGAAAATATTAATTAAATCACTATAGGCATTGCTTATACTGATTTTTAGAACCCTGCTTCTTTCAAACACAGTATAACTTCCTGAATGTTTTAAAATATATCACTAAAACCCTCATATTTTTTTATTCCTTATGACAAAATAATGATCAATTTCATTCATATACTATAATTTGTACAGCCATTCTTTAGTTAAAAGATGCGTGTTGTTTCTAGGTTTTTCTTTTATTATCACAAATGATGCTGCTATGAACACTTTTGAATGGATCTTTTTGTGCTGTCTAAACAGCTCCTTGAGACTTATAAGAAAGAAAACTAGCCACATTCAGAGGAAGAACTGTGGGAGGAGAAACATAGAAGAAAAACAACTCCTTGAACACATAGGCTGATGGGGACATTATTAGGGATGTAGACACTAAATGATAACTCTAGTCCAACTATCAATTATATGGAATTAGATCTTGATCAATGATACATGTAAAACCCAGTGGAATTGTGCATCCGCTAAGGGGCAAGAGGGGTTTGGGGAAAAGGGAAAGAACATGAAATGTGTAACTGTGGTAAACTATTCAAAATAAAAATTAAAAAAAAAAAGCCCCTTGAATTATACTCTCAGTTGTGGAAGTTCTGAGCCAAATGATATAAATTAGAAAATATTTCCTTTGGAATTCAAAATTGTATATAGAACTGTTGAAAACATTGTTTTACAAGTCATTATTTGGAACTTGCATTTTACTACATTCCCTCTTACAACTATATTTTTAATATCTTTTCCCATCTTGGTAATTTTGAAGCTGGAGAACTGAAACTTCATTTGCATTTATCTAGTTATCATATTAGTGATTTTGAACATTTTTGGCGGTTAATGATACTTTTTATCATTGTTTTATTTTTATGGCAATATGGTTATCAAATGAGACAATATTTGTGAAATGATTTCCAAAATTTAAGATATCATTTAGTTTTTAATTATCATGAATCTCATTATTTCATTAACAACACAAAAGTTCAAAGATAAAAGTTCAAAAAAAAGGTAAAAAAAAGATAAGATAAAAATAGTTTTGAAGATAAAAATGTTGTCACCTAAGGCACATTAAGTTATTTTAGTTATGCATGCGGAACATAGAAAAGAGTTCAGATGAAATCACAATACCTCTGACCTTTGCAGGCCCCAGAGACTTTGGATTAGAGAAGTGAAATAAATATATCCTTAGAGAAACAAAAAAACAAAAAACAAAAACAGGTGCCCTTGAAATCAAAAGTATTAATCCCCTGCCTTTTTTACCTATATTTTCACTCCCACTTAAAACTTGGTAATGAAAGGTCAGTTTTCCACATCATGATGACTTGTAGCTACTAGAATATCTGCCCTCAAATTGTCAATCTTCCTTAAAAAACAAACAAATATATGAGTGGTTTGTGGGAAGCCAATAAGAGAATAGATAAAAATCTGAGACTCCTCTATTGACCCCTTTTGTGATCCTTGTGATTTCTTGTTGAAAAATTTTGTGGCCTTATTGAAAAGCTTTAAGTTCCTAGCAAACCTAAATTTAAAGGATTAACACTGTTCCCCTTTGACCAGGAATGCTGCTGCCTGGTATAGCCAAGACCAAAACCTTTAACAGGGGCAATTCGACCCTGAGAAAAATACTCCCCAACTTGGCTTTCTGATAAGAACCCAGGCAAAATTCAGACTTGGCCTTATTCCATCTTGAAGCCAATGAGACTTTTTGTGTTTTGATACATAATTTGTAACTTCTGTGCATCTGCAAAGTTTCAGGGGGGTTCTTTTGTGTGAAATAAGACTTGAAACATATATAATAAACTCCATGCTCCTGGAGCCAGAGCTGGAAGTATGAGCTAAAAGACAATTCCTGTGTCCTGTTATTTCCTTATCAACTAAACTGTCCTTATCAGATTGTCAGAGATGATAAAGAGATCTCCACAGTGGTTGAGATGAATAGCTAACAAATCAAGAGAAGCTTTTTACTTCTTGGTCAACTGAGTCACTTTTCTCATTATCACCATGTCTGTTCCGAATATTCTCTTTTTTTTCTGCAAGCCCATACAGAATGCCCTCCATTCCCCTTTTTGCAAAGTTCCTTACCTCTTATTTAAAAAACAAAAATCAAACTACCATGAATACTCTCTTCTCCCTTCATCATCTCAAAACCCTTTTATGCTTCCTAGCAATTCAATAGTTTCTTTTTTTTATGTCAGTCTCTGAGGAAAAGGGAGCACTTCTCACCAAGCACAAACCTCAAATTTACACTTCCTCCTATATCTTTTGGCATCTCTAGCAGATTGAAATCACTGCTCTCTCCTGTCTTATCTAATTTCTCTTTTTTTTCCCTGGATGTTTACAAAATATCTACATCTCTCTATCTTTAAAAAAAACCCAATAGATTATACCATCCTTATTGGTTATTATTCTATATCCTCTCTTTTTCAGTCAAACACCTTGCAAAAGCCATTGATACTTGCCGACTTCCATTTCTCTACTCTGTCTCTTATGATACCCATGCAGTCTGTCTTTTATCTTCATCACCTTACTAAAACTATTCACTCCAAAGTTATACCAACAATCTTATCACAAAAATTTAATACTTTATCCTTTATCCTCATGTTAATTGACCTCTATTGAACATATTATACCACTGACCACCTTCTTTTTTTAAATATTTTCTCATCTCCATATTTTCCTGACACTACCCATTCTGGATTCTCTATGAATATAGCCATTTTCCTAGTCTCCTTTATCATCATCTAATCCTGCCTATTTATCATGAGTCTTCCCCAAGTCTTAGACCACTTTCTTTTTTTTTTTTCCTATACTCTCCTCCCCTTCTCATATGCTGAGGACATTCCTCACTTCACCCACCCCTCTACTCAACAGCCAATGGGACTGTTTTCTCCCTCCCTTATGTGGGGTAAAGTGGGGACAGGACCCACTGGGCACTCAGTATGGGGGAACATGGCATGTGATTTCCTGTGGGGGGGGGGAGGAGAGCCTGGCACTTGTTCTGGGGCTGGGGTGATGGTGGGGGTGGGGTGGGTCCCAACCCAGCATTCCATCTCTAAAAGGTTTGCCATCACTGCCCTATGCTATAGGGAGGAAGAAGGGAGCTAAAAGTAGGAAAAAGAATAACAACACAGGATGGAGGGAAATATATAATAATCCTAAAATAGACAATTATAGAATGTGTTAGAACATAGAAATAGAACATAGAACAATATGACATTCACAATAAACCACATAAAAATCACATTTAGTTAAAATAAGGCATTGGATGAAAGATTATAATGCTTAGCCTAAAATCAAAAAAATCATGATAGCAATTATAGTATGAGACATAGCAAAAGAAAATACAGAGGTGCTTAATACCGATAAACTTAGAAAGTACATTATACTGAAAATACGATAAATAATGATTTTATCTAATTTTTAACATATGCAAAATGACATAGAATGTATGCTTTTAAATTGCATGAAATATAAATATTTAAATAAATGTATATGGTAAGTAAATTTTAAAGAGAAATTATAAAATTATAATAATGAAACCCTTTAAAGAATACCTTTCAGAACTCAAGCAGACTAACAGGAAAGATAACAAACGAATAAAGATATCTGAATATAATTTTTGAGAATATTTTAGAAAAGACTGAAGTCTGGCAATTATTTAAGAAGAACATAAATGAATTTAAATTAAATAAAATATAGTGACTTTACAAAAATCGACCATATATAAGGGGATAAAACCTTGTGAACAAATTCAGAAAAACAGAACAAATTATAGAAATAATAGATAATTTCATCAGGTATAGTAACAAAAATGAAACAACATATCTATTATTTTGAAATGTAACAAAAATTTGTTAGAGAAATGTTACATCTCTAAACCCTTATAGCCACAAAAAAGAAATAGATCATTCAACAAATTAATCATAGAAGGAAAAAATAAAGAATACCAATAAGTTTAAAATACACCAAATAGAAAACCTAAAAAAATATATTTTTAAATTCAAGGCAAAATAAGCTTTTAATTTATATATAAATTAGGTGCTTTTGATATAGATAACCATTAAATAATTTAATTTTAAAAAGAAAACAAAATAACAAGTACCAAAATGAGACAAAGTTTAAAAAAAG
The DNA here is from genome assembly GCF_016433145.1 of Gracilinanus agilis. Taxonomy (NCBI): domain Eukaryota; kingdom Metazoa; phylum Chordata; class Mammalia; order Didelphimorphia; family Didelphidae; genus Gracilinanus; species Gracilinanus agilis. The sequence goes on from NC_058130.1 coordinate 74,575,095, forward strand.
AAGAAAATAAATGATTCGAAACTACTTTTCCCAATCAGAACACAACTGACAAACTAAATGAGATTAAATATTTATAGAAACTAAAATTTAAAAATTTCCAGTTCAACCAAATAATAAATAGCAGATTTAAATTTTCACTACTACTTATAAAAACCTTTACATAATGTTGAAAATTTTATATTGCCATGTATATATTATCTCTTCTTATCTTCACAAAAACTTTATAAAGTAGATGTTTTTATTCCTGATTTCATAAGTGAAGAAACTAAGTCTGAAAGACACTGAATGATTTAAGTCACACATCTAGTAAGTGAATTATGCAGTATTTAAACTCAGTCATTCCTTATTATAAGTTTAGCATTTTTAGCCACTGTACCCCTAGACCTTATTTAATAAGAATGATAGAAATAATATGATAATGAATGCCAGAAAATTATGACAAAACCATTACTGTTATAAGCACCAGAAAACAAAGATTTAAATAATCTTTTTCTTCATGAAAGTAATATCTATTTAAAATCTAGAGCTAGAATTATATGTAATGGGAATAAATTAGAACACTTACCAATGAAAACAAGGGCAAAGCATGGATGTTAATTATCATAATAGTTATATGGCATAGTTCTGGAAAATTTATCTACAGCACTAATACAATTAAAAGTAAATTTATGGACAAGCATAAGCAACAAGTAAACACAATTATTATAAGCTTATCTTTTGACAGTTTATTTATCTAATTTTAGAACCCTCTAGAATATTTTGGACTGTATGTATTTTGCATCTATTACTCCATAAAAGAGAGCAAGTTCTTATACCTTATTGTAGCAACAGGTATTGCTTGTGGTAAATACATTTTTACAACCTGTTGAGATGTGCTTTTTGGTTTTTATTTCCTTACATAATCTATGTTCACAAGGAAATTTGGACTCTTTAATTTGTAGAATTTTTGGTGACAACGACATGGTTCTGAATTACAGTCACAAACTTCCTAGTTATTACAAATCCACATGCCATGAATTATGAAATATTTGTTTGGTCCCTAACAAATCAAACTTATGTTTAATCTTTTTTTGCTTTTTTATTATCATGTTATAAAGTCCTCTTATACTCTACTTCTGCTATTGCTCTGTTTTTCCATGACCTCTTCCAATGATTAGGATTTTTTTAATATGCAAGAAGGCTGTTAAGTTCAATGGACCCTCAGGTCTATGAGAAAGACATGGGAGGGACCTTATAATTCTTCTGTTTCAACTCCCTCATTTTATAAATAATAAAACCGAAGCCCAGAGATGAAAAATTATTTTGACATGGTCACATAGGAAAAAATGACTAGGGATTAGAATGTAGGTCCTGTGACTATGATTTTGATACTCTTTCCTTTGTACCATGCTAATATATATGGTTCATCATAAAAAGTGCTCAAATAAATTTTCAGAAAAAATAAAAATAATGACTTGCATTAATATTGAGATTTAATGATTAAGAAGTGATAAATGCTATAAAAATTTTTAAGTAATTAGTGCAGGTATCATTTTCCTGCTTTTACAATTGTAAAAACCAATATGGGTTGATATTTGAACCTGTGTTTTTGGATTTCAAGGACAATGTCATTCTGCCTGTTAGCCTACTATTTTTTATAGCCATTTGCATATCTACCTGTTTATCATTCAGTCATCTGTTTTTCTGAGTAGCACTGCAAAGAAAGACATTTAGGAAATAACTCTAATGGGAGTTATTGTTTCATGGCTTGAAGAATGTCCAAACACCCATGATTCCAATTTGCCTGCATAGCAGACTGAACTCTTGTATTTACCACACAAGGCATGAGGAAAGGAGGTTTGGTTCTTTCTTTAGAATTAACCCTAAGAGGGTTTTACTCCAAAGTTTTTTGATAGCCTGTCTTATGGTAGGCAGATCCTTATCTACTTCAAGTCTTTTTGGAAAGAGCAATGAATTAAGAATTACTGTTAGTGAAACACTTAAAAAGTAAGTAGATTGACACAGAAAAGGTTAATATTTACAATACTTTTGATAGAGCACAATTTCATTTATTAAAAAAATATATTTTCATAAAAGTTCATTATTGAAGATTATTGAGGTTTCCACAATTGAACTTTTAATTAGGCTGCACAGATTATTTTAAATGTTTCCTTTGATTATGGGTTTAGTATTGTAGCTTGTTGTCCTGTGTAGAAATAGTGAAATTGACATTTGCTTCCCTATCTCCTTTAGAGCATTCAGATAAGGATAATTTCATTAGTTTCTGTCTAAATGATTCTTTAGACTGAAGCCCCAGGCTAAAGAATTGGGTCTTAATTGGCTTTAACATTCAGTCTATTCATGTAGACAAATTAAATTAATAACAATATTTTGAAAATGCTTCCCTAACAATCTCCATGTTTTAAAGAGGAAGCTTCCCTCCTTCAATGGCAATGGTAAAAATTAGCTCCTTACTTGTCATTGCTATTTAGTCCTTATATTGCAAAATATGTTATTTACATAAAAACTAAGAAGAAAGACTCTATCCTTTTGGTCTACCATGAGACTTTGCATATGCCAGTAACATTTTAATTTGATCATCAAATGTTTGTTTCATTATAAGCACAATATTTTATTTTTTAGGTTGGGGTATATGACATGGGTGCTGAGTCAGAAAAATAGACATTCAACTATGACTTATGATATTTATTAGCAAAGTTATTTTGAATAAATTATTTAACCTTTGTGTATCTCAACACTATCCCTTGGTAAATGGAGTACTCATAGTGAGACTTCTCCCATACTTGTGAAATCTATTGATCCTCTACAGCAGGGGTCGGCAACCTTTTTTGGCCATGAGAGCCATAAATGCCACATTTTTTAAAATGTAATTTCTTGAGAGCCATACAGTGCTCACAGTGTATGCTCCTGTAACAGTGCACGCTCCTGTAACAGTGCCTGAAAAAAAATTGACTTTATGGCTCCTGTAGAAAGAGCCATATCTGGTCCTCAAAAGAGCCAGATATGGCTTGAGAACCATATGTTGCTCTACAGTATGTATTTTAATATAGTGAGTGAAAGAGAATTTATTTCATTTATCTTCATTTAATTAATATAGATGGTTTTTGGCTATTGGAAGAGTACATAAATTATCAGGTCAGAAAGAATTCATAGTTCAAATTTAAATACTAACCCTGAAAAAAAAAAGAATTTTGTATGCATCCTCACATTTTCTGTTTGCAAATAGAAGCCATAAAGACTACATGTATTTACAAAATGTGAGAAATAATTGCTTGGTTCTACATTTTCAAAATGTTTAGAAAGAAAATGCATGCTTAATCTACCCAGAGCTAAAAAATAATGGATGTATATTAAATCGACCAAAGCCGATCTAACATAATTGGAGGAGAAAGTATAGCAGATGGTATAATTCCATAAATGACCTCTTTCACATTTTCCATTTCCTCATTTGCCCCCCCCCCAAATTACTATTTGAAACTGAGCAGTTGAATTGTATAAATTCCTCACCAGTAAACAGAAAAGATATAATTTGATAACCAACATTAGAGTGTCACATCATCTAATTTTTTAAGACCTTTCTCAAATCTACCAAGGTCTAAACAAGGGCAACCAATCATAGGTTATTGAATTTTATTTCTGTTTCTCATAACTAATTTCTGGGTGGAACTTTGCAAATTGCTAATAATCTCTTGGATATGCATATTTTTCAGTGATAGGGATGATTTTGTTTATATAGAGACCTAGAAGATATCATATGATGAGGATTTTATTGTTTAAAATACATGTATGGTCTTTCCAAAATGACTATTTCTTTGTTACTACTAGCAAATTTGGTATTTATATTTTTGGCTCTTGATGAGTTCTTAATAACCTTAAAAGAAAAAAAGAAATGTTGTTCTCTTTCATACTCATGATACATATGTGAATACTTCTTCAGTCTACTTCAGAATACTTTTTGGATGCTAACTAATTTTAACTCTGAAAATCCAATTACCAAATTACTGCTTCTGAGTAGAGTATCCTCTTTGAAAATTGATTTAAGCAGATATTAGCTAATGCCTCTTTCATTTATTATTCAGAAAAAATAATTTTGGTGTTTTATTTATTATAGAAAGAAAACTGAATCTAATCCCTTAAAATGCATTTTTTTCACCATATAGACTGTACTTCTTTTGTAAATCCTACATTCATCTTACTTTTGATTCCTGTTGGCATAGGCTAGTCCTGTCATATTTCTCTATATAGTTTCCAAAGTCAGTATGTGGTTACTGTCTCTGTGCTCCCCCCTTCTTATTGTACCATAGAGGACTGATTAAAAGGCAATTTTGAACAAAATATTTGAGTTTGTTAGATCTAGGAAATATATATTCTTATTTTCCAGTTACTTTCATGAAGTTTTGGAGATATTTTTACTCTTTCCAGTAATAAGCATATGTTTTCCCCCATATAGCAAAACCAAGGTAAAATTGTTGCTTTTATAGTAACATTATCTAATTTCCAGATCTAACTTTGATACTTCCTTACTTTGTGCTAGCTTCCTTAGATGTAAAATGTAAATAATATGACTAACGAACAAGACAAATCTCTCCCCCCCACCAAGTCCAGATTGCAACTTCAGTAAAAGAAAAAATATATAGAATATTGGTTTAGTAGAATGGTCAGGATAGGGGAAGATAGACAATTGGAACTTTGGTAACTCAGAAGACTAAATGAAACCATCATAGTTATAATCCCTGCTGAGATAACACCTAACTTCATTTCTTCTAAATGACATGAATCATTCTCTTTCCCTTTTGGATGGCTCAAGGTGTAGCATTATCTCAGCAGAGTAGATGTTTGATAAAGATATTTTATGGTTAGGAAAAGATTGTGATATTACTTTAAGAAAGGGATAAGCTAGCAAGGAATCAATTAGTCCATTAACAATTAAAATATAATAATGAATGAGACATTCTGTGAATTGATATTATTAAAATTCCAACATTAACACAAAAAGATGGTTATATTAATCAATTATACATTGAAATTCAAATTTCAGTAGTCCTCCAAATTAAGATAAATAAAATTACAGGAAGGAAGGAAGGAAGGAAAGAAATAAGGAAGTCTAGTGCTCAATCCAGGGGAGACTGCATGAAAATACTTGACAGCACTGAAAAGATAAAATATGCCTCAATTTGTTTTATTTCTATTTTCTATGCTAAGAATAAAAGTTTTGAATTACAAAGTAAAGAAGAAAAATTTAATAAAGAATTGGAAAACAAATTAATGAAGGAGATAGTAAAAAAATATCAGTTTTCTCTTAATGAACTAGTATATCACCTGGTTCAGGTGAATTACCTTTTAAGGTACTGATAGAAATGTGCCAGATGTAGAGCTAAATTATTCCCATTGACCTTTGAAAGTCTGTGGAGCTTTGGGGAAATACTATAAAATTGATACAAGGGAACAATTATTCCAAATTAAAAGGGAGGAGTGCTTATAAAATGGAACCTAAAAACCATGAAGGCATGGACCTGGGGAAAATTCTACAATATTACTAAAGGAATGGTTAGTAAATGCTTAGAAATGAGTAGAATTATTCACAGGTCAGCATAAGTTTATTTTTAGTATTTTCCCTAAGGAGGGGGTAGAGGAAGACAATTTTTTTTTGTTTTTAAATGTTTTGGCTGATTTACTAAATTAGTAGATTAGGAAAATAATGTATATAGATTTGAACTAGATTTTTTTAAAAGGTTCACTAGAATCTCTTCTTATCTTTGTAAAAAAAGATGTAGATATATAAAGCTAGATGATGGTATAATAATACTAAGAAATCCATAAATTTCTAGATCTTAAACATTTCAACTTAGTTCAAGGAAGTTTCATTTTTTCTTTTTGCATTTCAATTAAGTTCCAAATTCTCATCTTCCCACTTTCCCCACAATCAACTATTAAGAAAAAAAGTTAATTAAACAAAATCAATCACAAAATGCATAGCCAAACAAAACAAATTCCTGCATCAGTCACACACAAAAAAAGGAAAACAAGATCTTTCACTCTGCATTGATTCTATCACCTTTCTATCTGGAGAGGGACAGGATATTTCATCCTAATTTCTCTGAAATCGTGATTGTTTTACTGGTGACAGAGTTAAAAGGATGTTTCCAGAGGAATGTCTAACTTATCTTGCTTGGTGCTGTCAATTTTAGTCCTCTTAGTTTCATGCAGAAAAGGGTACTGCCAGATCAGAGTACTTACATTCCTTTCCCAGTTCTGAAATTTTTTCTTGTTGGGCAGTTAATTTAATTTCCTTGGGCCTCCATTTCTTCATATAGGATATAATAGAATTGTACTTAATTTCTTCTTATGGGCTTTCTTCTAAATCTATGAACTCTTGATTCTCAAATCAAATGTGCAAATCATAAATGCAGATGAAACATAGGTGAACAAAGTATCTAACAGCAAGAATGAGAGCTGGGATCATTTCTGGGAAGGTTAAGGTACTAATCGTAATTCAGAAAGACTATGGCAATGAATATAAAGTCCTATACTTTTACTTTATTTAAAAAAATATTTTACCTTCTGTCAGAATAAATATAAATATCAGTTCCAAGGCAGAAGAGGTATAAGGAAAAACTAGGCAATTAGGATTAAGTGAATTGCCCAGGGTCACATAGCTAGGAAGTGTCTGAAGCCAGATTCTAAACCAAATCTTCCTGACTCCAGGCCAGACACTTTTCCACTGAGCTACCTTATTTCTCCATTATTTAGATTTTTAAAAATAAGGTTTAGGGACATCTCAGTAGTACAGTGGATAGATAACTAGGCCAGGAGACAATAGATCCTAGGTTTATATCTGTCATCAGACACTTCATAGCTATGTGACCCTGGGTAAGTCACTTAACCCTAATTGTCTACTCCTTATCACATATCTGCTTTGGAAGAAATATTTAGTACCCATTCTGAGAGAAGGTAAGGGTTAAAAAAAGTTTTATATGTAAAAATAGGTAAAGGGGCAAAATGCATTCAGCATTTGTACAAAAACTTCCAGAAGATTTAGGAGATTGTAAAATTAATATTAGTCAACAGAATGCTATGGCAGAGAAAATAGCTAATATTATTTTTATTTTCATGAATAGAGGATGTCTAGAGTTAGGGATATGATAATTGCACTTTATCATACTTAATTGAAATATTAGGAACCTCATTTTAGGAAGCTTATTCATAAAATGGAGACATCTTAGAGAATGGTCAAATTGTATGGCAAAGCTATGAGAGTTCATGCCATATGCTCAATTGAATAAATTGGCAATATTGAACCTTGGGAAGTAAAGACCAGATTCAGAGATATTGGTATGTGAGTACTTGAAATGTTGTCCCATAAAAAGGATTTCTCTTATTCTATCTGACCCCAGAACACAGAATTAGGAGCAACAAATTGTCATTGGGAAGAAATTAATATAAGTTTGATAAGAAAGAAAAGAAAAGAAAAAACTTTCAAACTAGAGTTATTTGGATTGATTTACAAATCACTGGGTACACCTTTGCTGGAGGTCTTCATGTAAAGGTTAGAAGACTACTTGTCTGATAGGTTGCACAAGGAATTTTTTCATGAGTATGACTTGGACTAGATGGCCTGTGGCCTTCCTTCCAACTCTAAGATTCTGAGTTAATAAATTTGTTTCAAAATGAATGAATGAATATTCATTTCTTTTTCAGGGGGCCTCTTGAAAATAGTAGAGACATATTCCAAAACAAAATTATTTGGGGTTTAAAGATTAATCCAATTATTTCTAATATTTTCAAATATAAAAGTAGCACCTCTTATGTCCAAGAATTTCATGGACAGGCTCTCACACAATAGTTGACTAATTCAGGCTTCATATTTTGTTAGAAATAAAGATCCAAATGAGGGTCTTTAGATGCTTATGGATTTGAAATCCATTTTAGTAAATTATGGATACTGTTAACATTAGGATAGAAAATATTATATTAGCCTCTTGTACAGAATTCTGAAAAAACAGTACTGATAAAAGCTAATTATATCAATTTCAATCCATTTAAGTTCCAAATGTCAAGGAATAATGGGAAAAGTACTGGAAAAGGATCCAGAAAACATGAGTTCAAATCTTTGCCCAGCTTTTTGCTAACCATAAAGCTTGGAAGGTTCTTGGATTTTTAGTTTCTTCTACTGTAGAGTAATCCTAGAAAATCCATATACTTCCCCCTTTGTATCCTGTAAAGCACTATGTCAATCAGTTACTCAGTTCATCACTAACATTATCATAAATTTCATTGTTGAAATGGTAGTTATCTCACTTTATTCCCTGAGGTGGCAAAGGTGGCAAATGTTGATTAGGTATTTGTTTTGCAAATCAGTAATATATATATATATATGTATATATACATATACATATATATCCCTACTGAAAACATGCTATATAAAATATATCTATGTATATTATATATGTATGCATATATGATAATAGTAAGGGCACAAGTCTCCTAAATAAAGTCAATATCAAAGAGTAATTTTAAAATATTTTATCTAGCTATGAAGCCTAATAAACCCTACACTTTATGAAATCCATACAAAGATTAATAGAAATCCTTTCTTAAAATAAATGTGTATTCACACACTTTTCCTAGCGATTCTTTAGCATGCAGAATGTCATAGCAGAGACCACAGGGGACAAAAAATGAAAACATCTTGACATAATTCATGCCAAGAATTCCATTTTTTTTCTTTGTCATACTTCTATTATAAAACCTGGAGTTCTGAAAAATGTTACAAAAATTAATGAGAAGACAATGACCAGCAATTTTCCCTTGTGTTGTTTATAAGCTCAAGATTTCAAAGCCTTCATAAGACTGATCATTATAGCGCCTTCATTTAGTGAAATAAAAAAAAATCAGTGACCTGTATATATCTGATGTCATTATAGGTATAAATATTATCTTTCAGCCCTAGACTGTTAATAGGTTATGAATTTTAAGTTTACCATTTTTTTAAAAGGCTCTCATACATCTTCTTTTGATGTAAGGGAATTTGATTATGACACCTCTCCCTCTACTGATTGTCCTGGTAGATTCGGCTCATCTTTTTACCATGTCATGGTCCTCATTCTCCGCCTCAAAGTGAATATATGATATTAAAAAAAAGATACTCTTGCTATAAGGTATCTATTAATGCAAGGAAAAATGTTTTTTTAACAGAAATTTTATACATAAATATGTTCTTAAAAGGCAAACTTTTTCTAGGAATTTTCAGTCCTGAGTGTTTCATAAAGTGAATATAAACTTGCCTCGCTTATTATATCTAGGGGTCCCAAGCACAAACTATCCTTCACATATTTCATATCAAAGATTGTTTCTCATCTTCCCAAGCCATCTCATTATCTGGTTTCCCAACTATCTACCCCCTACCCATTTTTATCTCCATATTTTGGCAGAATAATCTAATAATACTATCGATTTTTGAAGGCGATTGAGAGTTGGCTGCTCTATGAATCAGATTAACATCATTCTGATTCACAGACCAAATTCTCTTTCCTAATCACACTGTTCTTTACATATAATCTTCCTCTCTTAGAATATAAACTCCTTAAAGTCAGGAGCTCATTCCTCTTTCACTTATTAAAAGTGTATTCCTAGCATCACAGTATCTGACACCAATTAAACAATTATTTTTCTTTTATGAGGAAAAAACAAAGGATCATAAAATGTTTATGCTAAAAATGCCATGCAATTATTACTATAAATAATATTCTAAAAAAAACTTCAGTTGATATTCACTAGTTTATGGTCCTATATAACAGTATAGTCCCTGCATATAATCTTATTAGATAATAAAAATTTTACTTATAAATTGTTAGGAATAATCTCCATTACCAACTGCTTAAATAATTATTAATGAAAGTTAATAATCAATAATCATGCTATAAGTAAAACAACAAAGAAAATTCTCAGAAATACCTTAGCAAGACCTTGGCAAGGGGAGCTATGTGCATGCACCTATCATCCTGAAATGTGTCAAGATCTTATAATATCTCAGTTGGCTGTGAAGCTACAAGAGGTACCATATAAGGAATGGATCAATACTTCATAGAACATACATTCATAAAAAAAGAGATCTTTGGTCACCCTTTCTGAGAAGTGATATTCAAAAGATCACTTCCCTTTTAAGGGTGGGAAGTGATCTATGTAATCTGACTTTATATATACTAGTTATCACATAAACTCTAGGTGTTTTGGCCAAGCTGGGAAAGACCTGGATCCTCACATTTTGTAATTTACATCTTTCTACAATAAATGTCAATATGACTCAGATAATTGCTTCCTAATATTTATCTTTCACTTTTATACTTTGGTGACCGGTAAATGGGACTGAGGAATAGTCCTAATTCCTGTGCTCCATCAAGTGAGTCCCCAGGGGACAAGTAGAGATCTGAAGGGACTCTGGACCAGGACCCCAACCCTTACCACTTCTGAACTCAAGATAAAAAATCTGATTTAAGATTTGCTTTTAGGTCTTTCTACTGTATGTTCTGTGTTTTATGCTTCTTAAGAGACTATTTGAGTTTGGAATCTCATTAGAAGTACCGTATTTTCTCATTTAGTTAGAATTTCAAGAGTCATTTGTGACCACTTCAAGGATGAATTTGTGAGCATTCTGAGGGCCAGTTTGTGACCAATCTATGAGAATAGGATTATTTCTTTTTATTCCACATGCCTTGTAACATGTTCCTAGATTTCTTTATTTATTGTGTGTGTGTGTACTTATCTGTGCTTAAAAGGGCCATCTATAGAACCTTCTTTTAAATTTTAAACATACTTTGTTCCTATAAACAAATAAAACTGGAATGTACATGTTACATTTCAAGTATGTGCTAATAGAAATAATTTAATTGAATTCTTATGATAGGGACACGGTTTTTCATGTAGTGTGAGCAGGAAAATCTGCAGGATAGAAGCTCAAGTCTCTATGCTTGAAGGTTTAAACAATTTAAGTTGATTAATAGTAAAAAAAATAATAATAATTGAAATGTAAATTCTATGAAAGTCTAAGGTGTTGATTATAATACTTAAAGGGTTTTAAACTATTGCCATCCAGGAAAAATAAAATAAGACTTGACCAATATTTTTTAACTTTGAAATTGACTGCCTAAGTTGACTCTTTGCTTGGTAAAATAACTAAACTGTTGATAAAGATGTTATTAGTGCCATAAATCTAGGTTAAAATCCTTTCTAAAGATGCAAACCAAGCCCTGTTAGCAGCAAAGAGAGTGAAAAGCTTGTTTTGAGATAAGTAAGCAACCAAAAAGTAAGTAAAACTGCTGTGAGACAAACCTGAATTAATAAATGCTTAATTAAAAGCAATAATTCAATAACCTGTAATACTGGGAATTATTACCATCTTTACAGAAAGAAGAGGAAATTAAACACTAAGATTTTTCACAGTTAAAAAATGCTCACAAGTTCTTTTATATATTTGAATATTAACATTAAAAAGAAAAGAAAGTTTTAAATTACACAATTTAAGATTGAACATTATCAGTTACTTTGGAATGCTATTATATATGTGTATATATATATAATTTTATAATATATTATGAGCACAATGCAAAAGATGTTACTTTTTACAATCTAATGTCTGGTCATTCCATATCCCAATAATGTGAACTGATATTTGAATTTGTCATCTATCTGTTAATGCTTACATAGCCATATATTAGATTAAGTCCATGCAATAACTTATGCTTTCAGAACATAACAAATGTTTGTTCCACTCAATATGCTTAACAACTGAATGTATTCTATTATAGTTCATTCATATGATATACTCTGTTCTCTGTGTACAATTGGAAATTATTCATTTAAGTGTATTGTAAGAGGAGAACTAGATATTTAAGGTATGGTCACCAGGAATCAGATTAACGCAATTTCAAATTAAAATAGACCCAAGTCAGGATGACTTTTCTGGAAGTTTATTTACAATTAGGAAGGTTGAAGGTAGGGAAATTGAGAGAGAGAAACTCTGGCCCAGACCAGAGGTCTGCACCAGGTAAGAATTTAGAGGCCCCAGCAAAGGAGCACAGAGTTTAATTAAACAAGGCTTTTAGCCATAAGGCCTTTTACAATTAGAGAGGCAAGAGAGGCCTCCTTGAGGGTAGAGCCTCCAGAAACGCCAAGGGAGAAACGAAGTCAGCGTAAATTACCCACGTGACAATTCAGAGGGAAGCAGTCTGAGGTCTCAACAGAGATCCTTCTATACCAAGTTCAAAGTGCCAACTACCCTCCACAGGAAGTTGACATCATATTTAAAAGATAACATCTTTTGTCACTTCTTGCATCCACCTCCAATTTCAAGTGGACAAATGGCAGCCTCAACACTGTTTTGGACTACCCTTGGGAAGTCCCTTGTTTTTGATTTGTTACTTATTGTCACATGTGGGTAACAGACTTTCCCTTCCCCACTTAATTCTAAGTTGGGTGGGGTGACATTATTTCTGATGGCTAGAGTAAATGATGAGTGAGGATGAGCTAATTCTATTTACACAGTATCCATACTCCTCCCAAGTTCTTGCTTCAATTAGAATGAAGTAAATCCACTTGTACAATGATTGAAGTTAAGGGTAAGAATCATTATCTGCAAAAGTGTTTTTGGTTATGTTTTTATATATAGGATTAGGTCCCTAATAGTATCTGGTCCCTCTAAAGAAAAGGAAATTAATTGGTGTGAAAAGTTTTTTAAAAAGCAAAAAATAGACTACCATGTATGTCAAATGTAAATTATTCTAATAGAACATATAAAAATCTAAATTTTCTAAATTTCAAGTATATGATAAGTTTCTGATAGTTTTATTTTTAATAAGATCAAGAGCTTTTGGATGAATTTCACCACTTCAAGTAGTTACTGGAGAAATAATATTTGAAAAGCTGTACTAATTTGTTTTGATATGTGCACTATAAAAGATTTTAGTAAGAATGTCTAAGTAATCTCTACAAGCAACTTGTAACCAGAGAAGCAAATGTATTGAAGAGGCGATCCATCTGAATGTCTAAGAAAAGATGGATTTAGAACTGGAACAACTGCATGTGATATCTGCGATCTGAAATGGAGTTTGTTAATGTTGCTGATGGGCTACTAAAATGCAGAGAAATCCGATATAAGTTTATGTTTTTAACATTGTATTACCTTTGCTTTATATAATACTAAGCAGTCCTTTGGTTTACTAGTTGAGAAGATAAACAGAGAACTTAAAACCATGATTGGGACACTTTAGGTTGAAACTCACCTCAAATAGCTAGATATTTTGCCTTTACCTGTTGTAGAGACAAAGGGAAGAATTATATGTCTCACCTTATGAAATGTTGTTTGGTCATCCTTTCTGTGCTAAACTTTCTTTCAGTGTACACCTCACTATTGGAAGGAGACTTTTCTTTTTCTTTTATATTGGATCACCACAGAGACGACTAAAGGAGTTAAATGAATCAGGTCTTTACACAATTTAAACCTCTTGATCCCTTCCACGTCATAAATATTTTCAACTTGGTGACCAAGTCTATATAAAAATTTTCAACCAGACTGGAGGTACACAACCAATACGGGAAGGGACATCCAAGGTATTGTTTAAAACTCCCACTGTCATTAAGGTTAAGAGAGAAGACTCTTGGATCCATTATATCCAGATGTAAAACATGGATTGATTTTTTCTTGCCTTCTTCACTATTGCACAAAGTTGGGGGCAGGTCTTGGGCCCTCATTAATCAGTCCTGTTGTTAACTTGCAGACTATTTCTACTTAGGCTAACACTATTTTAAGCTTTCTTATTTTTCTAGTTTTGATAACAGCAATAGAAAAGAAACTTTGGTACCTCTATCATTTCTGTACTGTGCCTATTCATTTTACGACTACTTTCCTAATATCCTTTGATTCTGACCAATGTCCTTTAAGAACCAATGATCCATTAGAGGCAAACAGCTGCCAAATTTGATATCATCTTCACCCTTGGAAGACCCTACTTCTGGCTTCAACATCTACATTTTTAGCGACCATTGTTTCTCAGTTTATCACATTGTACCATGTTTCTTGATAGAGATATCAGTTGTATAAACTATACTTCAGTTTCCTCTGTCATTTTAATGTTTCAGTGGAGCAATGTCCTCCCCTGGAAAGGCTCCACATAAAGAAGCACCATCTATGCATTTAGATTGTATTGGCCCATTCTTTGCGCTGGATCCAAAGGTTGAGTTAAGCAACTTCAGTTTATAATCATATTTCATGCCTCTGCATAACTGTATATCCTCTGCATATAATCTGATTAATCAGTATTTTACTGCTAAATTGTAAGGAATAATTCTAATTATCAACCATTTAAAATGTGTGAGAATTAGTAATAAATAATCATATTGTGAGTAAAATAACAAAGGAGATCCTCTGAAATGCCTTGGCAAGATATCCTTTCCTAGGGGAGCTATGTGCATGCATACAGTGTCCTGGAATGTGTCCAGATCTTATGACAACTCAGTTGGGTTCAAAGCTACAAGAGTGACCTTGCATTTTATCATCTGTGGAATGCATCATATATCTTTATAAAAGAATGTACCTTCATAAAAAAATGAGACTTTCTCTGATCATCCCTTCTTAAAAAATATTCAGAAGACTTCTAAGGGAGGAGAAGATCAGTATAATCTGACTCTGTATATACCACCTGACACATAAACCCTGGGTCTTTTGTCTGAGATGGGACAGGTCTGGACCCTAACATCTTGTAATTTACAAATCTCTACAATAAATGACAATATGACATATAAGTGCTTCTCATTACTTAGTTTTCAGTTTTTACATATCCAGAAATGAAATAATCAACAAGAATTGATTAAACATTTCTTATATGCCAGGTACTATGTTAAGCGCTAGAATGTAAAGAAAAAGTAGGAATTACCCTGCCCTCACAGCATGTATGTTCTAATGGAGAAATCATCAGGCACAAAAATAGAGACATAGCACAATATATAGCTAGGTAGTTATAGATATCAATATCTATCTATCTATATTTGTATAGATATAGTGCATATATACTATATCTATACATCAATGTAACCTAAAGGGGAAGATATTAGCAACTAGAAAAGGCCACCTGACAAAGGTGGTGCCTGATAGAAGACATTAAAGAGACCAAAAGTTATAAGGGGTAGAGGTACAAAGGAATACCATATTAGGAAAAGGGGAAAGTTAGCACAAAGGCAAAGAAATTGGAAAAGGAGCATCATGTAATGGAACAAATTGTCCACTAAGGCCAAATTAGAGTTCATGAAGGGGATTAATGTTTAAGAAGGATCAAGAAATAGGAACAGGCCAGGTACAGAAATTCAGCTGAGTTTATTAAACAGAGGGGTGACATAGCTGACTCAATGTTTTAAGTAAATAAGCTAAATGGAAGGTGGATATATGTAGAGATAAAATTGAAGCAGGGGCAAAATACTATTAGTAGATTAATTTATTAAAAGAAATAATATCTTTATAATGAAAAGATAAACATTTAAAGGTTTTAGTAATATTCTATCTATAATGATTAATCAGAATCAAGCAGTTTATAATAAGCAAAAATATTAATTGAGAGTCTCAGAATGTGAAAATTTCAAAACTCATTCTGTAAGTAGCACTAATAATAGTAGTATAGGCTCATTTTAGTGGTAATAATTTAAATAAAAATACAAAAAATCTAAAAGAATAAAATTATTTTTCCTTATATATAAGAATATTTTTAAGAATGCCTATTTCAAAATATGTCTATTTAAAGACAATACATATTCAGATATATAAAATAACATAAATCTTTTAGGGCCATTCAAAAATAATTTTAAAAAGTAAAGACACTTTGAACAAAATCTCTTATTGTAAAATGATAAGTTTCCTTTTAATAACCTAAAAAAAGATAAAGAAAACAGCCAATTTTCTCTAGAAAGAGGAATATAGAGGGGAAAAAAACTGTTGGATCTCAAAATCCATGATTTCTGGATTCTAGTCCTGAATTTCTTAGGAATTCACTTTATGGCCTTGAATAAGTTAAATAATCAATCTCCTAGACTAGTTTCCCTATTTGTAAAATAAGAAAGTTTAAGCAGATTATTCCAAAAGTATCTTCCAGTTCTAATATTTTACGACATCATACTTATTGATCACATAAAATTTGTAAGTGGGAAAAAAAATCTTGATTATTCTGTTTTCCCTCTTGAGTAAAGGATTGTTTATTTTTCTTGGATCAGCTGAGAACTAAGGACCATGAAACTTTTGGAATGAAAAACATATACTTTGGCACATAACACATAGTGCATGTCTGAAAACCATGAGTATTAGAGAGAATGAAGTACTGAAGAAATGAGTATTAGAGAGAGGGCAAAAAATTACGTATGAAAGGGATAGAATGAGAAAATCTATAAAAAGAAATATAATGGATATAGGGAATTTAATATAAATATAATAGAAAAAGAGTGATTTGTTAATTGATTATTTCTGTCTGCATGTCATTTAAAAATGAGAATGAGATGAGGATGACATCAATGATGGTAATAGTGGTAATAATGATTATGGTGGTGGTGGTGGTTATGAAGATGTTAATGATAATATAAATAGAAGATCTGTACTTTTCTTGGTATTTAAAACCACTAAATGTGGAAACTTTCTCTGTTAATTCAGGCTGACATTTTGTCTGCAATCATAGTTACAGAAAGTTACCTAAAGCATTAAGATGTTAAGTAACCTGTCCATGTTAATGCAGACACTAGTTATCATAGGGGGAACTTAAATCCAAGCATTTTTGATTATATAAATCTATTTTTTTCTTTATCCAGTATTCTATATTGCCTTTCAAAATAATAATAATAATAATTTCAGTGATAATTAAGTGTACATTTTTATGAGCAGCTAGGTGGCCCAGTGGATTGAGAGTAGGCATATAAATGGGTGGTCCTGGCTTCAAATTTGACCTTGGATACTTCCTAGCTGTGTGATCTAGGGAAGTCACTTAACCCCCAATGCCTATCCCTTACCACTCTTCTGCTATAGAAACAATAAACAGTATTGATTCTAAGACAAACATAAAATTTCTGGGATTTTTGTTTTGTTTTAGGGGGGGAAATGAAAGAATGAATGAATGCTCAGTGAACTAATAATGTTTACTTCTCAGCAATAAGAAAATTACTTTGACCCTTCCTAAGTAATAGGCCAGCATAATTATATGATTTATTTTGTTCTGCTACTCAAATACTCAAGTGGATCTATAACCTTATTGATTTGGATATTTGGTCCAAGAATGCAGAGTACAGGTGTTTCTAAAGGACTCATTTCTTTCACCTCATAGGATTGAACCCTAACAAATTGTTAAATTCTTGGTATCTTTTAATAATGTTCCTTCTACTTTTACAAAACTGGATAGAATGAGTCTTTTCTGAAAGTGGATAAAATTATTGCAATATAAAATTATCTTTCATAGACTTCTTAAAAGCATCAGACTATCTATATTAGCAGCAAGAACAATAGGGCTGATATGCACCTTTTACAGGTTACATATAGTTTGTTTTTTTTAAACCCTTACCTTCTGTCTTGAAGTCAATGCTGTGTATTGGCTCCAAGGCAGAAGAGTGGTAAGGGTGGGCAATGGGGGGTCAAGTGACTTGCCCAGGGTCACACAGCTGGGAAGTGTCTGAGGTCAGATTTGAACCTAGGACCTCCTGTCTCTAGGCCTGACTCTCAATCCGCTGAGCTACCCAGCTGCCCCCAGGTTACATATAGTTTTGATGACTAATGCTTGGCTATATCCTTCAAAATCTTTTCTTTATACATAGTTTGGGTAATATGAATATTGATGGACATGTCATTTAAAACTCTACATATTTTAGCATAAATATTTGTTGTTTAGTCAGTTTTATTCATTTTTGAGTATTCATGACACTTTTGGTGATTTTCTTGGAAAAGATACTAATGATTCACTATTGCCTTCTCCAGCTTATTTTATAGGTGAGGAAACAAAGGGAAACAATGTTAAGTGACTCCTTGAGGGTCATATAGCTAATATGTATCTGAGGCTAGGTTTTCTAACTCTAGACCCATATCTATCCATTGTGCCATCTAGCTGTTTAAATATTATGTTTAGGCAACTGTAAGCAAAGATGTTATCTTTGTTGTGTCTTCAGTCCCAGTAAGTTTATTTGCTACATTTTTATGGATAGATTGGGATCAGAAAGAGAATTTGTCTTCTAGCTCATACTTATAGTTCTGACATGATTCTAATCACATCTTTTTTGGTATACCATAGGTGCTGTTTACAACCTGATGCACAGTGTTGCAGTTTTTACTATTTCCTCATATAATTTGTGTTGTAACTCTATATTATTAATAGTATCATCATATCTTAATATAGTTTAGATAGGAATAGTCTTGGAAGAAGTCACTATCATGAGTTATCTTTTTGTAGGTCTATAACACAAATGGATACAATCAGAGCTTTTTTATAGTTAGAGAAAGTGTTATTTTGTAAACTCTTCCTCTTTATGTTGTTCATTGGTAATGTATTCTGCAACGTTCTAATGGCAATCAGGACAAGGACTATAGCTACTTTATCTTGTCTCCACATGATTTCTTCCTCTCACTTTTTCTAACCTACTTAAGATTTTCACAGTTTCTTATCAGATACTATTATTGTAATAGCAATAGTATGTTGAATTATTTCACTGCCTTTAGACTTTACTGACTTGAAGACTTAAGTAGAGATGCTAAGGCAATTTTCATAATATATATCCCCAGTCATGTCATTTCCTTACATGAAAAATCTTCAGTAGTTCCCCATTGCCTACTTAATAGATTCTAAAAACCTTTAGTTCTTTACAGTGTCCAAAGCCCTCTATAATCCCTTGAATCTCTAATTGCTCAATTCTTTTCTTCTTTAAAGAATGAGCCCAACTTCCTCTGAATTTTTCCTCTGATTTTTCTAATTAAAAATTGTTCTCTCTCTACCTCCCCCTCGCATTTTCCTACAACATTTTTGGATCTCTACTTTTTTGGTTATACTTATATCTGTCTTATCACATTATCCCTTGTATAACACAAACTTCTCAGTATATTTCACTCTCATATTTATACACCTACCACTTAAGATAGGGTCTTGTACATTATAGGTTAGTAGTAATTGAATCCTCCATAAACATATGCTTTCCAAAAATTTCCCAATTTAGTGGCTTTCCATGAGCTATCAATTTATTCAAAACCATTGCTCACATGCTCCAATGATGTGTCGTTCTTTTACAAAACCAGAAAAAATTATCAAATAGTTTGCAAAACTTAGTGATGAAAAAAAACTAAAAAAAAACAACAACTTAGTGATGAGACTTTGATCTGCCATACTCCTAGGGATACATTATTTCTAAGGTAAGTATAATAATGATATGGGAAGGAGTAAATACATACATGTAGAAAACATATAACAAATGAAATGCTTGAAGAGGTGTAAATATATAGAATATGTCTGTCTAGGGCTACTTAATTCCCTGATACTGTAGAACTCTGATGATTTCTAGAACAAGGATTCTTAATTTGGAGTCCATTAACTTGTTTATATATATATATACATATATATATGTATGTATATATATTTACTTTGATAATGATATTAGAATATAATCAGTTTTCTTCATAAGTTATTCTTATATTATAGATTTCAAAAATATTACTAGATGGGGCCATAAGTTTCATCAAATTCCCAGTGGAATCCATCATAGAAAAATGTTTATTTTGATTATGCAAATTATTTCATTAATCTTTATATAAGATACCCTGATTTAAACATTAATCCTTAAGTCAGTTACACCTCATTCTGACAATTGCTTGAGGGGCTGCTGGGTTGGTACAATATTTAGTATTGGAGGATAAAGTTAATTTTAGAGAGGCCTCCCTTGACTTCTTTAGCCCTGAGAAAATGACTTCTTTTCAGCTAACCAAATACTATTTTGAGCGTTTTTCAAGAGGAGAATAGAGACCTGTACTCTGTTATCTTAAGAATTATTTAGGGGGGCAGTTGGGTACCTCAGTAGAGTGAGAGCCAGGCTTAGAGATGGGAGGTCCTAGGTTTGAATCTGGCCTCAGACACTTCCCAGCAGTGTGACCCTGGACAAATCACTTGACCCCCATTGCCTAGCCCTTAACACTCTTCTGCCTTGGAGCCAATACACAGTAATGACTCCAAGACAGAAGGTAAGGGTTATTAATATAAAAAAAGAATTGTTTAAAGTTATTGTGAAAATATCTCAAATAGAACTCTAGTGAGAGTCACACAGATTTAAAATCTTAAAATAGTTAAATAATTAAAATAATTAGTATTAAAACAGATTGAACTTTCAGGGTCAAAATTGAATATTATTTTAGGGACACTTTTACCCAAGTTTAGCTTATGCAAGAATCATAGAAAAAAATTTTTGATTATGCAAATTATTTCATTTTACTTTATGGTCCTATGATCTAACATTTTTGTTTGGTTTTGTAGCTACTGATAGTATAACCGTGTATATGATAGTATAAGAGAGAGCTCCCACACACTTTCATTCCTAAAGAATATAACTAACAAAATATTCTAAATTTTTGGTAGCTTGGTATGATGAGAGCTAACCCATTTTAACTGAACCAAGGAAATAATTAATTATAAGTATATATTAGTTGTGAACATATATAAGCTATTAGGTAATCATTGATATTTAATCATTTAATCAATCAAATGTATAAAGGTAGAACTTGAAAGAAAGAAGATGATATAAAACAGGGAATGTTTTGTGATTGGTTGAAAGAATTAAGCTGACCATTTCAAGGCTAGTAAAATCCAAGATATGGAAATGCCTAAGAAGAGGAGATTCCTTGTCTTACTTCAATCTCTTGATTAGAAGATGATATTGTGAACATAGGTTGGAAGATGCAGCAGCAGTTTCCTTGGGATAGAATTAGCCAAAGAAATCTATATTAGGAATTGAGGACAAATGATATATACCAAGAAAGGATAGCTTTAGGATTCCACCACAACACCTACCTTCAGAGGCCAACAGAGAGAGATACACACACTGAAAGGGAACTTCCCAATGTCTCCACAATGGGACAAAATGACTTCTAGAAACAAGGATTTATGAGTTGTCCCTTACCATATGAGACAACCAAACTTGAACCCATTATCCTTGTATTAAGCTTATATTTGTTGGAGAATCTGTCTCAGATTTTAGGGCAGAGGGCTCTCTTTCTACCAACTACTCTTATCATGCCTACTTAAGAATACCTTAACTGAAAGCTAATTAACTCTGACAGGCTAATTAGTAATCAATAGGAAGCAAATTAAATAGGGACTCCTGAACAATAGTATTAGAGAAACATTGGCAAGGAACTCAAACTTCCAGTACAAGTGAGAGTTGGAGGAATGAGCCTACAGTTGGTACTACAGTAGAAGTATAGGTTTAAACTTGGCAGGGATCTGGGAGCTGAGTCCAACTCCTATACTTTACAATCAAAGAAAATGAATCACAAATAGAAGTGGCTTACAAAGGGTCCCAAAGTTCATGTAAAGCAACATTGAAATCAATTTTTCTTGACTCCAAATATAGTACTCTGTCCACTATACCATTTCCTGAAATCTGGGAAAAAAACAAAAGCCTAAATTAAGTACCACCTCAGTCATCACTTGTATGGCCTTGATCAAAGTACTTGCTTGGTCTCTGTTTATCAATTCAAAAAATGAAGAATTGAGTCTAGAGGATTACTGAGGTACCCTTCAGCAAACTCCTATCCATATTAAAATAGTCAATCCAATATTAAAAGTTGAGACATTTCCCAGAATTCCAACCCTTGTCAGAATTATTTAGATATTATTTTGATTGGTTAATTGAAATATTTCACAAACTTTTTATCTAAAGAATTCCATAGGTAGAAACCCTTCATGAGAGATAAGATTTTTTTCACTATTTCCAAAATAGAATCTTTGTATATTCATCTGAAATTTCAGATGCATAAGTAGACATGCTTTTAATTTTTGTTTTCATTATAGCAACAAGTTATGGTATGATGTCTCTCACAATCCCATCTTATAATAGAAACAAACAGTTTTAGGAACAATTATTAATTCTGTTGCCCCCTCTCCCCATGACTGATTGTTACTATAAGCCACTGTAAAGGTCTAACCATTTCTGCACTTTTCATCTGAACATCACATGAGCTCAGTATTTTTTGTTTTTTGTTTTTTACATAGAAAGATTATGAAACAAACATCATAATTTCTTTATTGATCATAGGCTGTTACTGCTTCCTCAGTCAAAATCCCTTGGAAAAATCAGAATCCATCAGATCATGATAGATTTAAATCTTACTTTATAAATATATAATAGTGTTCCAAGTTACTCCCTTTTTTATCTTTTGTTTAAAAATTTTAATTTAGGTATTTATAGTTTGGATAGAGTTCACTTACTGCCCATCCCTCAGTATGAACTAACATCATTTTCTTTTATGATAATTACATGGCTTTATTACTTCCATAAACCAGTAAATGACCTTAAAGAAGAATCTAACTTCAAATTATTATTGTCATAAAGAGTAATTTGGCTAAAAACAAAATTTAATATAAAAGACATTCTCTAATGTTAAAATTGATAATCTTTAATATCATGCATGAATACAATAATTTATATTATCTGAGATATATTTTGTATCTAGTTATGCAATGAGTAGAGTGCTGGAATCAGGAAGACCTAAATTCAAATACAGTTTCAGGCACTTATTAGCTGTGTGACATGGGACAAGTCACATGACCTCTGTTTTCCTCATTTTCCTCAACTGTAAAATGGGAATTACTTTCTAAGGTTGTTGTGAAGGTCAAATGAGATAATGGTTAACAATGCCTAAAGTAAAATCTGCCACCAAGTAGACTCTATTTAAGTGTATATTTCCTTTCACTTTCCTTAATTCTCTCAAATAAGTCTATTCACTTGTAATCCTATTCAAAGCCTAATGTCTAAAAGTTCTATACTGATAGATTTCTGTTGCACTTTATTATCTTTTTAAATTGTCAAGTTAATCAATTGTTAATATATTTTTCCTAAAGCAAAATGTATTTCCTGTGCTCCATGAAAATCTATATTCTAACCTGTATTCTTTTCCCAGTTCTCAGATAATTTTGAAGGCTTTTGTAGAAAAAAAAAAGTTTGTCTTTTTGGCAAGCAATCCCTGTTGTTCACTTTTGTGTGCTTTCTTAAATCCCAATTTAGGAACAATGTATCCCAGTACATTTCTCTTTCACCCTCTGCTGCCAGAAATTGTAATCCTAGGTTAAATCTGCACTCAACAGAACTAACCACCTGGGCTACTGACACATTCATTTTTTAATTTAATATTTTATTTTTTTAGAAAATTTTCCATGGTTACATGATTCTTGTTTTTACTTTCCCCTTCACCCTCTCCCTCCCCAACCGCAGTATCCAAGGTGCATTTCCACTGGTTTTAACACTTGTGATCAATCAAGACTTATTTAAGTATTATTGATAGCATCAACCCGTGTGTTCAAGTGGTTGTTTTTCTTCTGTGTTTCCACTTCTACAGTTCTTCCTCTGAATGTAGGTAGTGTTCTTTTCCATAAATCCCTCAGAATTGTCCTGGGTCATTGCATTGCTGCCAGTACCAAAGTCCATTACATTCGATTTTACCACAGTGTATCAGTCTCTGTATACAATGTTTTTCTGGCTCTGCTCCTTTCACTTTGCATCAATTCCTGGAGGTCTTTCCAGGTCACATGGAATTCCTCCAGTTTATTATTCCTTTGAGCACAATAGTACTCCATCACCAACATATACCACAATTTCTTTAGCCATTCCCCAATTGAAGGGCATCCCTTTGTTTTCCAGTTTTTTGCCACCACAAAAAGCTCAGCTATAAATACTTTCATACCAGTCTGTTTATCTATGATCTCTTTGGGGTACAAACCCAGCAATGCTATGGCTAGATCAAAGGGCAGACATTCTTTTATCGCTCTTTGGGCATAGTTCCAAATTGCCATCCAGAATTGTTGGATCAGTTTACAAGTCCACCAGCAATGCATTAATGTCCCAATTTTGCCACATCCCCTCCAACATTCATTACTCCCCACTTATATCATTTTAGCCAATCTGCTAGGTGTGAGGTGGTACCTCAGAGTTGTTTTGATTTGCATTACTTTAATTATTAGAGATTTAGAACACTTTCTCATGTGCTTATTGATAGTTTTTATTTCTTTATCTGAAAATTGCCCATTGATGTCCTTTGCCCATTTATCCACTGGGGAATGGCTTGATTTTTTATATAATTGATTTACCTCCTTGTATATTTGAGTAATGAGACCTCTGTCAGAGTTAATTGTTATAAAGATTTTTTCTTAGTTTGTTTTTTCCCTTCTGATTTTGGTTGCATTGTTTTTGTTTGTACAAAAACTTTTTAAATTTAATATAATCAAAATTATTTATTTTACATTTTGTAATTTTTTCTAACTCTTGCTTGGATTTAAAATTTTCCCTTTCCCATACATCTGACAGTTATACTATTCTTTGTTCACCTAATTTTCTTATAGTTTCCTTCTTTATATTCAAGTCATTCACCCATTCTGAATTTATCTTGGTGTAGGGTGTAAAATGTTGATCTAAGCTTAATCTCTCCCATATTGTTTTCCAATTTTCCCAAAAGTTTTTGTCAAATAGTGGATTTTTGTCTCCAAAATTGGGCTCTTTGGGTTTATCATAGACAGTCTTGCTGACATCACTTACCCCAACTCTATTCCATTGATCCTTCTATCTCTTAGCCAGTACCATATCATTTTGATGACCACTGCTTTATTGATGCATTCATTTTAACTAGATCTTCTTCTCTTCATTTTAATTTTATGTGGTTTTAACTTTGCAAAGTGACTATATTAATTTTGGATGACATATTTACATTTGGACCTATTATTGCTCTCATGAAGACACATAGCCCCCAAACACCGAAATCAGCAATCTGGCACTAATCATTTGGATCCCAATCATAATAAAAATCCTATTACATCAGGATTTTTTGTTTGCTTTTTGATATTCTTCTTAGCCATGAGTGCAAAGATCCACTAAAGAAAGATCTACTTCATTAAAATCAAGCTAAAATACATTAGTAGAAAGGTCTCAGAATCAGTCCATCATTGCTTCACGCCCCATCTAAGGTTCCTATTCTACTTCTCTAGACATTCCTTCATCTTCCTCACTGTATTTGTTTTCTTTCTCATGTTCCCTGCCTTAATGTAGGGTGTTCTTCAAAACCATTTTTAAATCTTCCATTCAAAATTTATATCTAAATTAGGGGAGCAAGAAATAGTTTACCAGTCATATCTATGAATAAGGGAAGATTTAAGACCAAATGAGATAGAAAATTATAAGACATAAAATTGATAATTTTGTTTGCATTAAATTAAAAGTTTATACACAAACAAAAACAATTTAGTAAACATGTAAAGGAACTCAGAATACAGAAGTTAGGAGGTTTATAGGAAGTTTCTGTGATAAAGCCCTCAGTTCTCAAATATATAGAAAAATGAGTCAAATTTATAAGAATATAAGTCATTCTCAAATTGATAGTCAAAGGAAGTGAACAGGTAGTTTTTCAGATGAAGAAATCAATGCTATCTCAAGTCATAACAAAAGGCATTAAATCACTCTTGACTTAAGAAATGCAAATTAAGACAACGCTGAAGTACCTCACTTCTAACAGGCTAATATGACAGAAATGATAACTGAAATATGTTGGAGAGAATGTGGGGAAATTGGGACACCAATACACTGTTGGTGGAATTGTGAACTGATACAACTATTCTGGGGAAAATTTTGGAATCATGCCCCAAAGTCTATTCATATATTCATATGAAAATGTGAATTTTGTTAAGAGTGGGCAATGTCTTACTCTTTCTTTCTGTAAGCTCTATAATTATTGTGATACTTTGCAAAGAATATGTGTTTAATACATATGGTTTTAAATCATTCAATAATCATACTTTTTCAAAGGATTTGTTTTTACATTTCTATCAAATGTCTGACCTCCATTTCCAAATAAGTATCTTTAAGTATCTGGGGTCTTTGATCTTAATATTTTGAGGTCTCTGGTCTAAACTCCCTGTGGACATTTGCATCTCATTTCAAACTACATTTCCCATGATTCAACAGGCTTCCTTCTTACTTGATGTGAGCCAACTTAAAATGAAACTTAAATAGAAAGAACTTGATTGGTAGGCCCTCTTCCCTAAGAAGCAGCCAGAGGGTAAGCATGGCAGGCATTTGAATTAGATCTTAGCAGGCATATGGCCTTCTTAATTTCCAATATGGTTTTTGGCACCGGAGGCGGTATGGTGAAGGGTGAACTGGGACTCTTTCCCTGCGTTTTAATGAATCCTTATAAATATCATACTTTGGAGGCATTGAGTATTAATTTTAAAACTTACACCTACTCTGACTTCTATAATAGCATTCCCCTTCCACACTTACTGTTCCAGAGCAAGATTTAGGAAAAGTATATGGGTATCTATAATTACCATCTATTCTAGTGCCATGAATGCATGCTTTGTGAATGAATGAAACAATTATTTTTGAAAATTATTTAAAATAGTATATTTTATATGGTATAATGAAGGAATAAAGAATGAGGAATCAAAAGGTATTGCATAATTTTGAGTCCTGGCTCTACTACATTTTAATTATATTACCTTGGTGAGATCCCTTTCCCACTGCACTAGACCCCAGTTTTCTCATTTGAAAATTAGATAATGTAACCTATTGTTTCTGACAGTTTTGTCTTTTGGAAATCATTTTATCATGAATTCAATTTGAGCTGAATTGAAGACATAAATAATCAGATAATTTGAATAGATTTTTATGAATCCTAGATTTTAGATTTCTTAAAATTTAGATTTCTCTTTAAAGTCCACATTGCCATACACATGCTGATTTCATGGCTTCAATAAAAGTTGTTTCTTTTCTAGAAATAATGAAAGGGATACACTAGAAAGATGCTTGTACACTCAAGTTTAATGATTAGCCTACTGTATTAATTAACAACTAAATTCTTTGAGGTACATGATTCTTTGCGTACCATAGTAGATAGCCAGGCTGTCACATTTCAGTGAGGTGAACCAACAACTCTTAGGGCATAGTTTGCCTCAGAAAATCACAAGAAAGCAAGAGGATGATAATTTATTTGAAGTTACCAGTTGAATGATTATAGAACTTTCCTTTATATATTAGTTGAAATTTAACACCTTGTAAATATATCCATTTGGCCATAATTCTGGTCTCTAAAATGACAAAAAGACAAACCTTGCAGAAATTTGGCTTATGTTAAATAAATTTATAAAATATGACCAGAATTCATAGTAATCATAGTGATTCTGCCCTTAAGAGGCTGGTAACAAAACAACTGTTATTGTCCTTAGCTAAACAGGTGGGTTAGGATTAGCACTAGGAAGAGTCTTATTCTCCTATATGATTCCTATTGTGCCCTGATACTGGTTATCTACGTGATACAGTGAATAGCACTCTGGGCCTAGTGTCAGGAAGACTCATTTTCCTGAGTTGAAATCTTGCTTCAGATACCAGCTGTGTGACACTGGGCAATTACTTTACTCTGTTTCAGTTTCCATTTGTAAAATGAGCTGGAAGAGAATATAACATTCTTCAGAACAGGAACTAGTTTATTTTTATCTTTGTGTTCCCAACATATATTATGGTGGCTGTTACTTAGTAGACACTTAAATGATTTCTGAATTGACTTGAGCTACACATTTAAATGCATATGTCCCATTTAGTGTTAGGCTTAGCAATATCATAAACTAGTGTCACCATTCTTAATCCCAAAGCTTAAATACCATATAATCTATATAATGTGCTGAATAAAAATTACTCTGTGGTAAATTGAGGAAAGATTTCCAGGTAAGATAATCATTTATTAATAGCAAAGTTATAAGCTATCACAAAATGGATCACATGTCCATCTTTACCAAAATAGCCAGTGAATTGAACAATATCAATTTATTAGTTAACCTAGTAATAACCAATACATTGGGTCAATGACCTCTCTTAATGGCCAAAAACCTCAAGTAAAAGCTGATAGATTTTTTTAATGTAGATATGTCATCTTTCTGATTGATTTGAACACCTTGTCTAGTTGATAAAATATTTTAAGGAGGAGATGGGTTAATAGTTACCTCGGCTTCTCTTCCCACTTGGGGCCCAGGAATAATCCTTAGGTCAATGATGGCAAACCTTTTAGCACCAAGGGCCAATAATGCAACCTTCTCACTACATGTGAGCCCTCCCACCTTATCCCAGAAAGGAGAGGAAGGAAGCACTCTCATGGGGCTCCTGGGCAGGGGGGCAGGTTATGTGAGAAATGTCCTCAGGCCTGGGTGGAGAAGGGGAAGACAGAAGCCTCCTTCAGGTATGTGTGCCGTAGGTTCACGAACATGGCTTTAGGTGGTAAGGTTAGTTTGAAGCTAGAAAAAAGGGGTTGGCCTTCAGTTGTGACTGATCTTATCCTTCTTTTACAGTAGGGAAAGTTAAATGATTTATGAGCCTCAGCTACCTCTAATGATCTTGGTCAAAGAAACAAAATCATCCCAATTAGGTTCCCTTCCACTTCAATTTTGGCTCCTCTTTAGAGAATGAATCACCCTTAATTTTAACAGAGACATAAAGACAGGAGAGGGCCCTAGAGAGAGCTTAGCTCAGACTGATTCTCTGTTTATCTACAGAGTCAAGAATCTCACTTAACTTTGTTAGCTAGCAAGTGCTATGGGGATTAAGAGTGACTGCATTACTGAAAATGGGGTCTGAAAAAATTTAGACAAGATAGATTATAGATTAATATTAAATGATATAGCATAATATTATTTTTCTCAATTAATTTTGGCAAATAAAATAATTACTGTCATATTTGTTCAAAAATTATTGTCCCCCCTCAAGGGTTCAAAAATAGCTTTGGAATTTCTTCAAATTTATTATAGAATATCTAAAGTCAAAGTGGCATGGACATGGAAGGGAGACAGCATGGGCATGGTAGGGAGGTGGCATGGGCATTGTACAGAGATGCCATGGACACTGTACCCCTTTACTCAGGCAAACTATAAACAGGGAAATTCCCTCGCTCCTTTCTGTCCTTGTGACTCTAAGCCAAGAACATCTGATAGCATCTATAAGACCTTGAGATTACTATCATCCTTGGATCATCCTTTGGGCAGAGATGAACAAAGAGATACACCTACAGGCTACACGTTGATACCATCAGGCTATATCTCAGGCATCCATTTGTTCCCTAAACCATGAGGGTCTTGAGGCAGACCCCACACCCCACCAAATACCTAAGTGCTTACCACTCTAGAGTCACATCCATGCTGTGACATAACCTCATGTACTCATTGTTGTAAAAGGTATAAAAACCCCTGAAGAGAGGCATTCTGGGATCAACCCTCAGCGTTGTTCCACTCATACCATCTGGCTGGCCATTAATCCTAATTACTAATAAATCTTTCTTTTTACTTTTAAGCTAAGTTTTGGAGTCTTGCATTCTTGAAAAAGGTATCCTTCCCTAACCCAGGTGTTCACCATTGTACCCCACAACACCCAGTTGTTACCCCATAACAAAAGAACAAATGATAAATGTATATTCCTGTATACCCATAGTGCCTTTTACAGTGGTGGGCATATAGAAGGAGGCTTTCAAAGATCTTTTTAAAGAATGTTAAGTTATTCATTGATATAACAATTTTCTTCTCCTTAACTTTTTAGAAGTCAGAAAGCTAAAGAAATAAAGAAAAAAATTCAGAAAAATAAAAAAGAAAACAATAAATTAAAGGAAGTAAAAGAAAGAAATGTTCTTCCCAAACTTGTTTTTATGATGTTTTCTTTTGGGATACTAATTTTCCATTCAGATATAGATATAGAAGACAAATAAATATTTAAATAAAGACTATACCAATCTTTCCCAGTTTATTTTAACCCCAATCACCTAATATCCTTAGAGAACTCAATTAATATCGATATGAATTTGGAGGGTATAGTCTGTATGACAATGAAAGGTTGGAATTACAACAAAAGAGGAAGCATTGGATTTACTACCTATTCCTATTCATTCAGACTATTTTTAAAAGAAAATGTCAGCTTAATGGTGTGTCTTTGTCCAAAACTGTTTTACTGTGGCAAAGCTTTCTTTTACTACATCTTGTTACCTTTGCAAACTATAGGACTTATAAGATTTTTCAGGCATAGTGCTCATTGTACCTTTGTATCTAGTCTCTGTGTTTGAATTCACTAAATTCCAGATCAGTAGAGAATTTGCAAGCAGGAGGAAGCAGTTAAATGCATATAGTAAGAAAAAGCAATCCCAAGAGGCACCGTTTTGAAACTGTTTTCATTATTGATAATTATTATTTTTTCATTTTCTTTTGTTTTATTTAGGGATACAAATCTGGGATACCATCAGTGTGTATATTAATTCTCAATGTGAAAATTTCCTACAATGATGCAGAGAGTATGCTTGGGGTTTTGAAATGCTAAAGAACTTATCCATGGCCACAGAAATAATTTGGTTCAAAATCTGAATTTGAACTCAGTTCTTCCTCATTCTCAAGCTAGCCTTCTCTCCACTACACTTATAAACACCCTTTCTAGCTTCATCTCAAATACTATTTCTTTCAAAAGGAGTCTGCTAATACCAACCCCTAGCTATCACTTTGCATGTTTTTCTATATTTGCATAACCATCACTCACCCCTAGAAAGTGAGTCCCTTGAAATAAGGGACTCTTTCAACTTTGTGCCTGTGTTCCCAGTACTTAGCACAGTGCTTGACATATACTATATGCAGGTTGTCTTAAAAGTCTATTGAAGCATTTAATAAACGCTTGAATTGTTTGATTATATAATATATTACAATACTTCTGATGTATATATTTACCATTCTCAACAATGGAAGACCTCAGAAGGAGGAAGAAATAGAGAATCTGCCACTGAATCTGTTACACAAGAATTCTGTATAGGAGACCTTCAGAAGAAAACCATTACCTCTTTTCAAAATGTATTGTTACCTTCCCTTTCCTAGCAATTACAAAATACTTGGATAGCATGTTTTGAAAATTATTTTTCAAGTATTCCCAATTTTTTAAAGTAACTAAAACTTTGGTGTTGTATTTTCACTAAATGCCTTATGGTGGGAATGATTAACTTTGACATGAAATTGTAATCTCAACTGAACACTTTAAAAGAGGTATTTGATAATTTTATGACAATTATGCTTTGGTTTTACATGCCAAGGTAGCAGTAATCAAATCTCATGCTTGAGAATTTAAGTTGATTTGGTGTGTAGAAAAATCATCCCTCTAAACTGAGAGTAGCACAATTATCCAGGAACATTAATGGGACTTTTTACCTTCCCTAAAAGGTAAGGCAGAAAACAGCAAAAAGCTTGGCCAGTGGTTTGGAGAAATCCATCACAATCCATTCTCTCATTTATTTTCATTATATTCTTATTAAGTTTTCATATATAATAAAATGAATCTGATGGACAGTAAGCTGCAAGATATTAATATTCTATAACAGTAGAAAAGAGAATAACTTTTGAACTTAATCTTGTATTTCCTTCTGTGTTAAATTGCTGACTTTTATTATAATGAATCCTAATAAGGTTAAAATCTTGCCTTTCTCACAACTCTGTATTGTCTTTGCTTTATGGATTAGGAAACTGAAGCTCAAAAAGTTTAAGTAACTTACCCAATAGATTTTGTTGTCAGATAAAGAATTTACAAAGTTTCCTTAAAGCCCAGGGATTTTTGTAAGCTACTGGGTAATCCCCTTTACCTTCTGCCTGTAGAAGTCTAGGCATGAATTAATCTTGAAAATATTTTAGGGACATTCAAAAGCTGACTCTTATGAACAATTTACTCTCTAACCTTCAGTTCAGTTACTACCTTAACCTTGTCAAATTCATAACTCATCCCTGAGGCTACACTCCAGGAGACTGACCAGCTATCTTGGTATCTTTATTTTGCCAATAACAATTAATTATCATATGTATCAGACAAACTTAGATACCTTAGGTCAAATGAATTCCTGATCTTGGGGTTAGTTCTACCTATTGTTTTAGGATCCCACAGTTTGCATATTATGAAGATTACCTCATAATGTTAATTTTTCTGACCACTCTTTTGATTATAAATTTCCCTTCCCACTTTCCTGTTGTGTCACCAATAAAAATTCAATATGTTTGCTTAAGAGTTAAGCTCTTTTTGATCTGAGCTAAATCACTGTCAGACCTACATTATATTGGAACTCTCTTTGTCTCTGTGTCTTTTTTCTTGCCTTATGATCTCTGTTCCTTAGACTTTAACCCATATTTATTCAGTCTCTAGTTTCCCTTTCTAGTATTCTACCCATGAGGAACTTTAATGAAGCTGGTGGATGACTTCACAGACCTATTGGCCTTGTTTATAATTCTAAAGTTTTTTTGAGAATCTTAGAGAAAAAAAAACAATTACATGATAGACTGGAAAGATAGAATGGTTAATTAATTAATGTTTAATTAGTTAATTAGTTTTTCTCTTTGCTTTCCCTTGGTAGGATAGATCTGGGGAGTCATAGATTATTTATTTATTGAGCATTTATTCACCACTTCCTGAATGCCAGGCACTGTGTTGTGCTGTGAATACAAATAAATGAATGTTTGACAGTCTCTGTCTACAAGAAGATTCATTCTAAAGGAGAAAGAAAATACATAAAAGGGACCTGAGAAATAGTAGTGAGGAAGATTAAAGTAGCTAGTGATTTCTGGTGATAGTGTTTTAATTGTTTGAACCTCATTCACATCTAAATTGCTTCAAGAAGAGAAAACATAATTACATACTCAACTGGCCATATTAATCAATCTTACCCAAGAAATTAGGAAGAAAGAAAGGTATATGAGAAAAAAGGGAGGGATGATAAAAGGCAAGGTAGATAAAAGAAGGAGGTTATGAGAAGCAAAACAAACTTTAGAAATTGACTATATAAAAAGATATGGAGAAGGATAAACAGAAAAAATAAGATAAAGGGAAATACACAATTAATAATTGTGACTGTAAATGTGAATGGGTTAAATTCACCAATAAAAAGATGATGGCAGAATAGACAAAAAATCAGAATTCATCAAAATGTTGTTTACAGGAAATATGCTTGAGACAAAAAGATACAGAGAGTTATTCTGTAAAGAGGTCTGTAGAATTCACTAGACAGAAAACGGGACCATTTCATGAAAATGGTTAAGAATTGCTAGGCTAGATAGAAGGTGATAATCAACACTCTCATCTTCTTTATTAATTAGATGATTTACATAAGAGGATTAAAATTATTTAGAATAAATATTGTATTACTATTCTAATAAGAGGACAGAACTGAATTCAATATGTGTAAATAATATAGAAAAAGGTTTCAGTTCAATAAGTAGAACTTTCCAAAAATTATGCAGATATGGCTGTTACTTAACACTATGGATGGAGCATTAGCCCGAGTCACTAAAATCTGAGTGCAAATGTGGCCCAAGACACATATTTGCTCTGTGTATAAATAGAAATTTTGTAACTTTGAACTACATCTCCCCACATCCCTTTCTTCCCCACTTTGTGTGCTTACATATTGTTTATAAGTTTGCTATAATTCTGCCTAATTCTGCCTCTCAGCCTCTTCTCTTGCAACCATTGCTGGGGTTAGCAGCCTTTTTACTCTAGTGTTTTATTTTAGTTATTATCAATAAATCTTATTAAATGTAATACTTGGAGTATTTGCATAATAATTTTTAATATTACATTTGGCTAACCACTTTGGAAAAGAATTCTCAAAAAAAATTTAAGATAAATTTTGTAGGCTGTGTTTTCTCCCATAGCTGCTGCTGCTGTTGCTGTTGTTCATGCCTTGCACTGCTGCTTCAGCACCAGTTGAGCTATTGGTGAGGTGTGCTGGAAAGTCTGAGAGCTGTTTCAAACTTGGAAGCACCTTCTTGGTCCTGCACAGAGGGTGATGGATAAATCCTTCTACCCCTCTCTACCCCCACAACATGGATTTCCAGCCTGTCCTAGCCATTTTTTTCAGCAGGGGAACACAGTGAAGAACAAAACACTCATGCTATTCAGCCCTACTCCTCTTCTAGTTTCTAAGCCTAATTCTTAAACTGACACTGGGCTCCTGGATGAGAGAGAATTGCAACTCAGGATTTTTCACAGGAAGGGCACTTTTCTGCTATTTATTTTTTCTTTCCACCCTACAATTCAGCATAACAGAGGGATCAGGTACCAAGTCAGTGGACCTGAATCTAAAATTTTTGGTGGGGGGGGGCAGGAAATAAGCTTCTGATTTTTTTTCTCCTGACCCAAAACATCAGGGGTAGTCTATATTTTATATTCAAGTATCCTTTTGTTCTCCTTGGTGTTTTTGCCCCTAGGGAGAAGGGGAAAGAAAAATAATTTTCTTAGCCTACTAGCTAACTCTCAAAAGGTTTTTTCTCTCTCTGCCTTCAAGAAATTGTCTTTTGTTTTGTCATTGAGCTAGCTTTATTTAAGGAGTAAACATGTTATAAAGCATGGTCTGGTTTCTAGCCTATCTCAAATAGCTCCCATTCTGGGAGAGCATTACAGGGCTTGCTCAGCCAAAAGTTTTGGAGTAACTTTTCTTACTACCGTTCCTTGGTACACTGATCCTTGGGGTTAACTTGAATAATTCTGAGATGAAGGGGATAAATACATCTCCCCACACTCCCTTGCTATTTGGGCCTGCCCAGTCTCTACAATAAATCCAATTTGTGATTCTTCCACACTATATTCAGTGTGTAATTCTCCCTCACTATAGGAGATCCCAGAGATGTGATTAAAGAAATGATGATAATACTGGGAAGGGGAAGGAATCTTAAAGAGATTTGGAAGGTTTTTGATGCTAACTTTTTGAGTTTTGTTTCCCCTCCATAATAGTGAAGTTTATTGGAATTTGAAAGAAGGACTTTTGAATTCAATGCCTTTATCCTGTCATACTTATTGTATTTGCTAATTGTTTTAAAATTTAATTTTTTAAAGTTCATATATTAATCTAATCAATATATTTCTGCTACACTAGATCATTTTAAATTACTGTGTTTTGCCTATTAGACATATTTTGTTAGATTATTTTTATCTGTACTTTTCCTCTGTGTCTATACTGAAGAACATATCATTGTGAAAGCCCATAAATACCTTACACAAGTCCTTTTCAGTGGTAAAACCATAACTCCTTATATATGCTGGATTTGTCACCTGATCCATTGAGTTCAAATGTTGTCTTTTCTTTCATTTTACCTTTATTAATTGTCACATAGATGATGGATGACTCCATCAAAACTGGTGTGATAATTAGATTAAGTCTATCCTGCCCATCTTTAGATTTAATCACCAAAGGTGAGAACACCTCTAATATAGGGATGTCCTAACCCACCTGTGCTAGAGTGAGTGACAAATCAGAATCAACTGACCCGCCCCCTAGGCATTCTATGAGAATCATCTATTGTGATTGGACACCCAGGCTAGGGGAAGGCACTGGATGTGATGCATAAGTGACCCCTTTAAAAAGAGGGAATTGAGTTGTCTGGTTTGTGAAGGAGACCTGAAGGAGCTTTCTTGGTTTGTAACAGAGACTGTTCCATGTGGTGAGTTTAAAGACTGAATCTTCCTGAACTTCTATTAAGAAACTTATTTTTATAGACTCTGTGAATGAAGTTTTCTCCATTCACCTCCAGGCCTCAGGCCCTTTAACCCTTGGCTGAGGGTTAAGATCTACCTGGATTAATTAGTGGCATAGATTCTTATTTTCTTACTTCCTCTCTCTTATCAATTGTAAACAAATTTCCATAAAAGTCAATTTTGACTAGAGATTATTCTTAATTGAGGATTGATAATAATTCAATCCTCTGGCATGTAACAGGGAGATTTAGGTATTTGTAGATATATATTTAAAGTGTGGCCTCCAGGAATCAACAATTCAGATTGATTCCGTAATTAAATTAGACCCAAGTCAGGACTGGGTTTAAGGTAGTTTATTTACAATTAGGAAAGTAAAGGGTAGAGAAATAGAGTGAGGGAGAGGCCTGCAGAGGCCTGGACGGAGAGAGAAGGTTAGAAGGCTAAATAAATGAGGCTACATAGCCACAAGGCCTAGCAATCAGATAGGCTAGAGCCTACGTAAAGGTAGAGTTTGGAAATGCCAAGGTAGGCCCAAGGAAGTCAGCCTAACTTACCCATGTGACCATTCTGAGTAGAAGCTGCCTGAGGTCTCCTCAGAGATCCTTCAGCGCCAAGTTCAAAGCCAGAACTCCCTCAACAGGAAGTAACCAACATACTTAAAGAGATAGTGTCTTTCGTCACTTCCCATGGGTCCACCTCTAATTCAAGTGGACAAATGGCAGTCTCCAGACTGATTTGGACTGCCCAAAGGGCAGTCTCTAGTTTTTGATTTGTTACTTATTGTCAAGTGTGGGTAACTCATCTCCCCTCCCCACTAAGGGAGGTGAGAATGACATCATATCTATGCCTAGGTTAAGTAGAGTTTGACTATGAATGGGCTAGAGCTAATTCTATTTACACAGGCAAACATCTTTTAATATATTGAACCCATAAACCCTTCTTTCTCCCTTACACTGGTTACAACTTATATAAAACCTTTAGAGAATTTAATGAGCTAAATATCTCAATTGTTTTGAAGGGGTCTTCAGAAGTTATCTTTAGGTATCTAGTAGCATCTGAAATTTATATATATATATATAAATTCTTATATATATATATATTACAAAGAATGTTGAATTAAAGGTAGAGAACAAAATAGAAGTACCTGCCAGAAAATGTTTACATAAAACATGAAGCCTAAGTAGCTTTCTGCATGATATTAACTCTTCAGTTTAATCTACCTCCACCAGAATGATATAGATTCTTGGTGACATTTTAGACCTGGAAGGGTTTTCATCAACAGTTCAGAGGCTTGTTTTTTTTCTAGGCTCTTCTGCCAAATTTTGAAATGACAGTAATAATAGATTTTATTAAAAATATTTTTTCCAAGGTTGAGATTTGTTACATCTATAGAACTTGTGACAAATATCCATCAGCTCATAAGGTTTTTAAATGTCACACAACAAGTGCTTATATGGAGACTCATGTGAATTCCATATAATAGTCTGTTTGTTTGCTATTGTCATTAACTAGGCTATTGTGAATTTTGGTAGTTTCTTTGAATATGCATTATTTACTATCCTATGGTTTTATAAAGCTGTTGCTTTGTGAAAATCATTTGCACTCACACAGTGGTTCATGGCAAAGTTTAAAAGGAAATGGATCTCATTTTTGGTTGAGAAACCTTTGTATTCTACGTCTCCTTGCCTTGTCACTGATTGTAAGGTATAAATTTTTGATTTTTAAAGCAATTTTTTATTATTGCTTTTTCCATGCATATGCAATATGCTATTTGAGTTTTATTTTTTTCTCCTTTTTTTAAAACTTGAAGCACATGTTAGCAGGTTTTTTTTTTTTTTTTTGCACTAGGGTAAATTAAGAAATGTATATTAGCCCTAATGTCAATGTATACCCTAAAATCTTTAGAGTACAGAATTAATGCTTATCACAATAGTCAAATACAATCAATAATCAAATATAATAGGTACAGTCAATTATAATTAGTACAGAGAATTATTCATTATCAATAGAGGGTACTCATTTCACAATGAATCCATGAGTCCCTTTCCTCAATTTTAATGGCTGTTGGTGTAGTTAATAGGAACTGAAATGGTCCATCCTAAACAGGTTCAGTAAACACAGTTCCTTTGAAATTCTTTATGTACACATTATCACTTGGGTTCAAATCATGAAGCAAGAATTCTAAAGGACCTGCTTAAACAGCAGATCCAGAGTCTTGGTGGTCTCACAATTTTGTTTGTAATTGTTTGATATAAGTGGCAATGATTGTATTCCCTCCTAATAATGATGTAATGGTTGAGCCTGAATAGGTGGGTGTCCAAATAGCATCTCAAATGTGAGATGTCTAATCACCTCTAGGTCTGCTTCTGAGATAAAATAGGACCAGAGGTAGAATTTCAGGACATTTTAAATGATTCTCCTTGCACAATTTGCCAATCAGAGTTTTAAATTCTTCATTCATCTTTTCAACTTAGCTGGAGCTCTAGGGATGATATGGTATATGAAATTTAGGAATTATCCCCAAATGTGAATAAATTTGTGATAAGACTGAGTCAGTAAAATGATTTCTTTTATCAGAATCAATATGTCCTGGCAGGCCAAAACAAGTAATAATTTCTTTCAAAAGGACTTTGGCAACAAAAGCCGCTGTAGCCTGAGCAGTAGGAAATGCTTCAGGTGACCCAATCAGTTGATCAACTATGACCAAACAAAATTTATAGTCTTTTAGAATAGAGATAAAATCAATTTGTAAATATTCAAATGGTGTGTAGGCTAGAGGACATTCACCAAAGGCTTTTCCTCGAAAAGTGTGCTGATTAAAGGCCTGGCAGGTAGGACAAGCTGTACATATTTTGGAGGAAATTTTAGTTATTCCATGTGCTATCCATACTCTTTTAACAGAGGCTATAATGCCTTGGGTGCCAAAATGACCATGTTTGAGGATGGAGTGACAAATTTGGTTATAGAAAACTCTAGGGAACAGGGGTTTGCCTTCAGATGACAACCATACTCCATTTATCTGTTTGCTTTAAATCTCTGCTTCCATTTTTCTACTTCCTTGTCATTATAGGAAAGTAATAGAATCAAATCATCAGTAATTATTAGTGGCATAATTAACTTGAGTCCTTCTAAGGCTGCTAGTTTAGGCTGCAGCACCTGCTCGATTATTTCCCCTGGAGACAGGGTCAGTGACACCTGTGTGTGCAGAGCAGTGAACAACAGCTATGGCTTCAGGGACATGGATGGTAGAAAGAAGTTCAATAATAAGGTTTGCATTGGCAATACATTTTCCAGCTGATGTTAAGAATCCCCTTTGAAGCCATAACATGCCTAGAGCATGACATATGCCAAATGCATAATGAGAGTCTGTGTAAATTGTGACCTTTTATTCTGTACAATGATATAGGTCCGTTTCAAAGCTGTGAGTTCTGCACCTTGTGCACTTACATGTGAGGGTAAAGAGGCTGGCCATAAAGTATCCAATTCTGTAACTACTGCAGCTCCTATATAGCACACAACATCTCTCATAAAAAAAAAGAACCATCTGTAAATAATATTAAATCCGGATTACTTAAATCCCGTGTGTCCAGTAAATCATTATGAGGTTTATCAAGAGTGGACACTAAAGATGTATAATCATATAAAGGTTGTCCAGAAGTTGGCAAATTAGGGAGCAAAGATGCAGGATTAAGAGCTCCACAACTTTTTAATGTGATATCTTCATTATTCAATATGGTTATCTCATATCTCATAATCCTTTGATCAGTAAATGCCTGAGTTCTATATCTTAACAACAATACCTTGATCTCGTGAGAGCATATTATGGTCAGAGGGCATCCTAGTACCAGATCAGCAGATTTAGACATTAATAAATCTGTGGCAACTACTCCTCTAAGATATGGTGGTACTTCTACAACGACTGGCTCCAGCTGGGTTGAATAACAGGCTACTGGGTGTTGAACAGGTCCCAAAAGTTGAGTAAGAACACCTGAAGTTAACCGTTTTCTTTCATCTACATATAAAGTAAACAGATTGTCATAATTTGAGATGCTTAGAGCAGGGACAGACAGGATAGCATGTTTTAAATTTGAAAGAACTTTTCAGGGTTCATTTCCCAATTTAAGTGGTTCAGGGACCATGTGTTTTTGTGAGTGTTACAAGGGGTTTAGTGATTTTCTCACAGCAAAAGATCCACTGCTGACAAAATCCTGTTGCTCCAAGAATTGCCCTCAATTGTTTTTTAGTGGTAGGAACACTTAAGTTTTGGATACCTTCAATAGGTTTTGGAGAAATTAAATGGAACCCAGCAGTTAAAATGAAACCTAAATATTTCACTTTTGGGATATACCACTGCACTTTATTTTTGGAGACCTTGTGTCCTCTCTTATGTAGCTCTAAAAGGAGATGCTTGCTATCCTCTTGGCATGCCTCAGCATTTGGTGAGGCCAAGAGCAAATCATCCATATATTGAATTTAAAGGCTGTATTTAAATTTAATGGCATCTGTATCAGCAGTTAAGAATTATGTGAACAGTGTTGGGCTGTTGACATATCCTTGAGGCAAATGAGCCCATATAAATGTGAAGCTTTCCAGGTGAAAGCAAAGATGTACCTGGAATCTTCATGTATATTTATGGAAAAGAAGGCTGAGTACAAGTCTACTACTGTAAAGTATGTAGCTGTTCTAGGAATAGAAGAAATGATAGTATTTATATTAGAAATTACACAGTCTCTCTTTATAATGTGATTGTTCATGGCCCTCAAATCCTGGATAAATCTATAGAGATGCTTGCCATCAGGCCCCAATTTTGGCTTTTTAACAGGCAGGATTGGCGTATTGTATTCAGATTTACAGGGAATTATGATGCCTTGGTCAATTAGTGAATTTGTCACTGGGGTAATGCCCTCTATTGCCTCCTCCTTGGAGAGGATACTGAGGAATAGAAGGAGGTAGGCTAGATTTTGCTTTAATTTAGACAGGGACAGCCAATTTAAGTAGGCCCACATCAGAAGGTGATGTGGCCCAGAGAGACTCAGGTATATCTATTGGGATTTCAAAACTGAGACACTCCTTTATCTCATGACTATCTGAAAGAAGCACAGGGAGCAAAGTTAAGGATTACTCAGGCAATTCCAGTGACATAGAGCCATTTGGAGAGAAATTTATTGCGGTTCTAAACTTCCATAAATGATCTCTCCCCAGCAAATTTATTGGGGAGACAGGCATCAAGAGGAAAGAGTGATCCACATTTAGGGGTTCTATGGACACTCTTCTAAAGGAAAGCTTTGGAACATTTTGGGGTTTTCCTGATACCCCCACTATACTTTTTGATACTATTGAATTGCAATATAGGTCTGGTGTACTCTTCAATATAGATCTGGAAGCTCCAGTGTCCAAAACACAGTCATAATAGATGTTACCAACCTTTAATGTTACATAGGGCTCATCAGCATGAGGGGGGGGCAGTAGATGGGGACAATGGGTAGTAAGGCATCAGGGTCTGGAAAAATCAAATGTTGTATCCTTTTATTCCTGTGCCTCAACCTTTCCCCCATCTCTGTGCAACTTCATAATCTTTGGGTAGGTCCTTGGGCTCCTCCTTGAGAGGCAGTAGCACCCTGGGTGA
This sequence comes from Gracilinanus agilis, assembly GCF_016433145.1. Taxonomy (NCBI): domain Eukaryota; kingdom Metazoa; phylum Chordata; class Mammalia; order Didelphimorphia; family Didelphidae; genus Gracilinanus; species Gracilinanus agilis. Next base: position 74,616,484 of record NC_058130.1, read on the forward strand.
TTTGGGGCCAAGCTCTACTCAAGATATACTGCTCTGGAATCATTTGGTATGAGTTATCAGTTGCCTAATCCATATTCCTAAATCTGTTATTAGTCCTGAAGTTGCAATTCCTGAAATCATTATTGTAATCATTATTTTCATTATCATTATTATTTCAATAATTGCTATTATTTCTAAAGTTGTAATTTCTGAAGTTATTATTTCTAATAGCTTGTTTCCAAGTCCTACACTTCATCATTATGTGGCCCTTTTCCCCACAGAAGTGTCATATAAGGGGCTGAGAGTTAGATTCTTGTAGATGGTCCATTGCCATTTGTTGAGTAACATACTCTTTTAGTTGTTTTCCAACTTTATCACTTAAAGAGTGTAGTTTCTTTTGAAATATGTCCAGTAAACTATTATCCTCTGCCTGTTTCTCTTCATGGTTGTTAGAGACATAAACAGCAGTTCTCCTTAATTCATCAACGTCCATTTTCAGGCCATGTAGGGCAATTTGTTTTAAAGCGATCTTGGATCTCTCCATGAGAATTATTGACAAATTGTTTCTTTATTTCTTATATCCTTTTTCAACAGAAAGGTCAAGTTCCATGTATCTACCTCCCAGCTCAATGAAGCTGTCCATGAATTGGGAGGGTGTCTCACTGTCAGATTGTGTAATACATTTAAATTTGGTCCAGGCCTGTAGTTTCTCAGTGCATGCTCACATTGCTTCAAAAATGGCATCCCTAGCAAGGCATAAGTCTGAATAGTCTTTGGGGGTTGCTATACTTCCATTAAGGATCTTCAGATATCCAGAGTGCAGCATTGCATCCTCTGGCTTTGTTAACATAAGAGATAATTTTATTCCTCTCATATTCTGTTATGAAAGCCTGGAGCAATTTTTCTATGTCTTTATAAGAGGGGTCATAGTGAAAGAAAAGATCCATTTTTTTTATTACTATTATGGGCTCTTCTTCTTAGGAAGGTCAGTCTTCTTTTAAATCTTTAATGTCTTGGATATTGAAAGCCCATGTTGTTTCAATGTAACCACATCCCCATTAGGTCTTATTGTGGACATTTTTCTTAAGGAGAAAAGGCCTGTACAGGAATCATTTTGTTGTTGTGGTTTCTGGGAAGGTGACTGTGGGGAGGTAAGGTTAGCCAGGAGTTGTAGCGCATGAGCAAGGTGGTTCAGAGTGCCAGAGAGGAGGTTCTGCACCTGAGATATAGTAGAGGGGCATGATATTTCTATTTCAAGGGAAACAGGCTTGCAAAAATCAGGCCTGCATTGGGGAGCATCCTCCTTTGTCATTTGACCATGTAAGTAATGCACAATCTGGTTCATTTGAAGTTGCATGTTGGCCCACATTCTCCTTCGTTGTGACCTTCCAGATTAGAGAAAAAAAGAAAACTACAAGCCATATAGGAACAAAGAGGTAATCCAGAACTCTATAAGTTCCTAGTTGGGCAAAAATCGCAAGGGTTTCTTGTAGAGTAGCATTTATACTGCTGAGCATTATGATAAAAAAGGTAGATTAAAGGGAAGTGGAAAAGAAAATAAGCTTCAATGTATATATTGATTTGTTTATTTATTTATTTGGGGGTAGGGGTAAACTAAATGATATTATATATTGTTTTATTTTGTTTTTATAATGTTATATGTTTTTGTTGGATTTTATTTGAAAAAATAATTTCTAATTTATTCATTTATATTATATATTATAACTTGTTTATAATATATAGTTTATAATTGTTTATATTTTTAATTATTTTTTCATTAAAAAATTTTAATGCCTTTATTTATTTAGCTAGTTATTTGGTGTTGCTGCCCTCTGGTGGCAGAAAAGCACCCACTATGGCTCAGCAGAAAAAAATGGGAAAGAAAACAGAAAAAAAAATTATTTTAGTGCTCTCTACTGTCCTCTGGTGGCTATGTGGCCACACTACAACAGGGAAAGGTAAGGGGTGTGTTTAGGGGAGGGTGGGAGCAAGGGGCGTGATTGTATTTCCAGAAGCCAAAATGGAGGCTATGGCTACAAAACAGGGTGGATTTGCTCTAAAAGCCTTCACAGTCAGAAACTGAGAGTTGAAGCAGTTACTTTGGTTTTTTGAAACTCAAATCGAGTAGGCAGGAAGCTAGAAAGCAGGCAGGGGTGGATTAAAAAAGGTCAGGACCTCCCCACACCAAGGCAAAAAGCCCAGCTGAGGTTAGGTGTTGCCAAAAGGTAAAAAAAGCTCTTTCTCTCACTGGGGCTAGGGGCTGGGGGGTACTTTTTAGCTTACCAGTCATAAAAGCAGCAGACAGGTCAGCTGGAAGGTCCCAAAGAGGCTCGTGTAGTAGCAGGAAAACCGCAATAGTGGATGAAGCAGCTTAAGCAGGTGCAGGCTGAGGCCTGGGGCTAAATGCAGCCTGAGGCTTTCAAACCCAGTCTGGCAGCCCCTGCCACATGCACCTTTGGCTGAGGCTCCAGCTTTAGTTGGGGAGGAGCCAGCAGCCTAGAGAATGGGAAAAGCATGTGGAAGGCAGCAGGAGGTGGCAGCTGACTCAGGGGGGTTGAGTGTGGGGGTTTTTCAGTGAGGCATCAGGGGGCAGTCCATGCCCACCACTGAGGCTGCAGAAGCTGGCTGAGGGCAACTGTAGCCTCTCAAACTCAGTGCAGGCAGCTGAGGTTGGTGTGCGGAGTTAGTAGCCCTGCAAAGGTTTAAAAATGGAAAAAGCTACAGCCTTGGTGAGTGGAGGTGGTAGGGAATGGCTGGGGAGCCCCGACTGGGAACTAGTTCCACAGGGGATCTGAGGCTAGATTCTGAAAGTCCCTTTGTAAGGTCGCCAGACCGTAAGTTTTAAAATTAATATTTAATGCCTCCATAGTATAATATTTATAAGGATTTATTAATATAAAATTAGAAATCTAGAGTCCCAACTTACCCTTCACCACACCACCTGTGGTCCCAAGAAGACCCTGTGACCATGCAAAACCCCATTTAAATACAGCTCACGAAAACCAACAACCAATAAGAAAAGGCTTAAGGAATTATGGGTATGGCAAAAGGGAGTTTGGGTAATGTAGTTTCAGAGGGTACAAGGTCTTTCAACTTTTACATATCTTAAATATAAGTAAATTTAACAAATATTTATTAAAGATATACTATGTGTAAGTCACTGAAAATAAGATAGAAAAGTAGTCTCTGCCTCAAAAATCTTTTTTTTCTCACCTTTCCTTGTGGGAGCAAACAAACATAAGCAAATATAAAGTATACACAACAAAATGTAAAATATTTCCAAGATAAACTAGCATTAACAAGTAAAGTGGTCAGAACATCCTGTTCTAGGAGCTGGAATCTGAGCTCTATTTTGAAAGAAGTTTGTGATTACATAAGGTGAAGATGAGATGGAAATATATCCCAGCCATGAGGGACCACATGAAGGCCAGGAAGTGAAAGATGTAATGTTGTATATGAGGAATATCTCACAGGTCAGTTTGATTAGAATAGAGCACACATATTGGTCTCAAAAGGTATTCTCAAAAACCCTATCCATTTCTTAATCTTACAGCAAATAACAGACTGATGACATCCAACTTTAACCTTCTATGACATGGCAAGCTTGAAGTTGAATTATAATGATATAAAAGCCATGTGAATCTTTAAGAATATTTCTGTATTTTAACATTGATCTTCCTTACTGTAGATTAACTGTCATTTTGACCAGTGAATGTGGTAAAAAATTGTTGCCAAGATCACTTCATAAAATTAAGTAGAACATATGTTGCCAACATCTGCTCATTTTTCTCCTCATTCTTCCTATACAAAGCTTTACATATGATCTAGTCAGTGTCCTTATTGCATAACAAAAACTCAAAGTGTCATTAATTGAAGAGAATGAAGCAGCTGGTTGTTGTGATCTTCTGGTTTCAGTGTTTAACAGATTTAATTAAATTGAATACCTTCCCTTCTTCTCTTCAGGGAATCAAGTCATTAAAAAGTTACTAAGTGGAATAAGAAAAGCTTTCCAACAAGCTTAAGCAAAATTGATGGCTGTGTCTACATTCTATTAATACCTTACATTTGTATGACATTATTGTTTGCAAAAGTATTCATAAATATATTATCTGATTTTATCTAATTAATAATAAATTGAAATTCAGAAAACTAACTTAATTTTTCACTTTTCCTCTGTATTATTTTTGAACATGTTTAATTTGTGAGAATTCTAATTAGTCTGTCTTCTTTTATATTTCTGTTTTCTTAATTGAGAATTATATTTTGTGGGTGCATGATCATTACTTAGTTAATCTAATGTTGGTACTTTCTTTTCAAATTACTGCACTCAGATTTTTATTGCTTTTAGATTTACCCATAGAGATGGAATCTTTGAATATAGGAATAGGGCATATCAGACAGTTGTTTATTTGCATTATCAAGTGTAAGGTAATTTATTTGTCAAGAAATTGATTACCTTTTCAGTTAACTTATCATATGTAATAACCAGGTTTATGGCCCTTCTGTTTTTTTAACCTCTAAAAATCAGGAGAATTTAATAGAAAAATTATTTTCATGAATTCTGTGAATCAGACTAAATAGAACAACTGTCACTTGTCCAGATGTAAGCACACTGTTATCTGAATGCAATCAGTTTCTAAATCCTACTTGGAGTAACTCCTGAAAGATTTAGTAAGAACTTTTAAATGCTTACTGACCACAGACACCCTGCTGAATTCACCAGCAGGATTACTACCAGCTACAATAATACAATTTATCACATAAGACCCTGGGTTATCCACATAGATGATCTACTAGTTATAAATTGAGAGACCTTGATTGGAGAAATACCATGTCTCGGGATCTATTTATCATCTCTGATAATCTGATAAGGGCATTTTAGTTTATAAGGAAATAAAAGACACTGAACATCTTTTAGCTCATGCTTCCAGCTCTATCTCCAGGAGCATGGAGTTTATTATATATATTTCAAGACTCATTTCACACAAAAGAACAATCCCCCCCCACCCCCGAAACTTTGCAGATGTGCAGAAGTTATAAATTGTGTCATATCAAAACACAAAAGGTCTCATTGGCTTCAGTACAGACCAAGGCCAAGGCTGAATTTTGACTGGGTTTTTATCAGAAAGACAAGTTGGGGAATATTTTTCTCAGGGTTGAATTGCCCCTGCTAAGATTTTGGCCTTGGCTATACCAGGCAACTGCATTCCTGGCCAAAGGGAGAGAGTATTAACCTTTTAAATGCTGGCCCGCAAGGAACTTAAAGCTCTTCAATAATGCCACAATACTTTTCAACAAGAAATCACAAGGATCACAAAAGGGGTTGAAAGAGAAGTCTCAGATTTTTATCTATTCTCTTATTGGCTTCCCACAACCATGAAGGTAATAACATTAAAATACCTTGTGCTAGAAGAAAGAACTGTCATTTGCTATACTAATGTTTTATGCATTATTTTCCTAATTTGTGACTGTATCATCCTCACTAGCCACTATCAAGGAATTTGGAAGTAGTAAGAATGCAAGTGGTAATCATACATATCTCTATCTATATCTATATAGATATAGATAGATGCATAGATAGATTTTTGTAGATATATATATACATATAAAATGTATGTACATATATACATACATATTAAACACATAAACACACACATAAAACAGTAAAAAATTACAAGAATATATATGCATATGTGGGTGTGTTTGCATATATATACACACAGAGCACATTGCTGTTAATCCTTAGTTTTTGAAAAGCACCAATAGTATCACAGGATGGTATCTTGATTTGAATATGAATTAGATTTAACTGAGATCAAGTCATGCAAAGTCATCAGCCTCAATCATTCTTCCAGTCATCAAAATCTAGTGACAAGACAAAAGTCAAGACAATAAACTAAGGTCCAAGTTGCAGTGGATGCTCTTGGGATATTCAATATATGAATAAGCTCTGTGTACTCCACAATGCCTGTTTCTGCTGCCTTTATTGCCTACTGAACCAAAATGTTCAATTCTACCTATTCTAATGAACAGCCCCTTACCAAATTCGCCAATGTGTTTGAAGCCTGCCAGTTTCCCTCATCATGATTTAGCCAATGTTATGAGATGGTTTTATGGGGTGTAACCCCTTACACACACACAGCACACATGTACAAGCACAAAAATTCCTGACACATCAGAATCATGGTTGTCCAGCCTGGGATTTCCAAGAATAGAAAAACTATTACTTTTGAAGGTAGATAATTCCCATCTTCAAACAACACTAATTATTAGGAAGTTATTTTTGGCAAAAATTCAAATATACCTCTTTAAAACTTGTAAATATTGTTTCTAATTCTTCCTTTTGAGGCCAACTGTGTAGATTACAATATATTGGACATGTAATTTAGTAAAAGAAACCAAAAATTTTTGTTTAAATTTTATTTGTTGTTCATGACCATAACTATGTAAATGTCCAATGAATATTGTATTGGCATGAAGTTTATTAACTGGAGAAGAGAATAGCATTAGGCACCTTCTATAAAGCTATGGGAAAATTCTACTTGGATGGTTATTAAAGTCTGTGTGGGAATGGAGGATATGAGCTAGTATAAAAAAAGAGACAAAAATCAGGATAAACTATTAGACTTGAAGAATGAAAGGAATAAAACTAAATATAATGTCAATTTTTAAACATGGGGAATTGAGCCTATAGAACTGCTATTATCATTTTAAATAGTGAGGTCAGAAAGAAGAATAAGTTTAGGAAGAAGGACAATCTTGAATTTGGGTATGTTTACTTAAAAATACTAATAGTACGTCCAGATGGTGATATGTTTAGGGAGTTAGATATTTGGTTTTGGAACTCAACACTGAGGTAAGAACTGGAGACATAAAATTGAAATTCATCTGAGTAAAGGCATGAGTTAAAGTGAGATTATAGGATCAATTTGTCAAAGAAGAAAAACAATGAGAAAAACAAGTCCAATGGTATAACATTGGTGAACATGTTCCAGAAAGAATCAAGTGTAAAAAACAAGCAGAGAGCAATAAGAGGTAGAAGTAGAGTTATCAGAAAGTTAGAGGGACAGGTAAAAAAGGGAGAAAGATGAAGCCAAAGTAGAAGAGAATTTTTAAAAAGATAGCATATTGGATGATGATGGCAATTATGATGATAACTATAATTTATATTGTACATTAAAATTTATAGTTATATATATTATGTATACATACATACATACACATAAGCACATACCTAACTTATAAATAAATGAATATTATATATATATATATGTATATATATATACTTTATAATTGTTCCTTAGAACAACCTTTGGAGGCAGATGTTATAGTGTGTGGGAAGTAGGATAAAATTCAATATATTGTACATGAGGCAGCAACAATAACAATAAAAAAGATGAAAGTAAAAGAATTGCAAGAAAGAAAAATGGCTTTCTGATTGGGTGATATGAATAGCAGAGGGGAAAAAGAAAGCAAAAGATAAAGGAGAAAAAATATATATAACCAAATGAATGCAGAATTTGTGAGAATAACAAGATTTTTTCCTTAAATGAGCAAGGCAAAGAAATAGAAGAAAATAATAGAATAGAAAAGAAAAGAAATGTGTTTAAGGAAATGAAAGATATCAAGGGATTTTTTCATGTAAAATTTTAAGTTATAAAAGTTAAAAATAATAGGGACTTAACAGAAGAAGACATCAAGAAAAGGTAGCAAGAAAATACAGAAGAATTATGCAAGAAAGCTCTTAATATTACTGAACCACATTTAAGTGGTTACTTGTCTATAGCCATAAACCCTGGAAACTGAAGACAAGTGGGCCTTAGGAATCATTGCTAACAATAAGTCTAATGAAAGTGATAAAATTCTAGATATTAAAGTGTTGCTGTTGACAAATGCCAAAAATCTGGAAAATTCAATAGTAACCACTTGATTGGAAAAGATACATTTACATCCAAACCCTAAAGAAAGACAATAACAAATAATGTTTAAATTAATGACCAATTATGCTCATTTCACAGGTCAACTTGTTTATGCTTAAGATACTGCAAGCTGGGCTTCAGCAATTTGTGAACTGAAAATTACAAGAAGTATAGGTTGCTTTTCTTTGCTTTTTTTTTTTAAATCCTTACCTTCCATCTTGGAGTCAAAACTGTATATTGGTTCCAAGGCAGTTTTAAGGGCTTTACATTTAGATGTATTATGTTTGGACACTTAGTAAAAATAATCTGAAATTCTCTAAAAGTATTTTTATAGGGAAATCTGTTTAGAAATCTAAGAAGGCTAATTGCTGATCTTTCTGAGGAAAATATGCCTTAAGTGCTGTGATTTTATCCAGAGCCACCAAAAAGGTATTATATGATAAATATTTTATTCATCATAAATAATCATTTAATCATCTGAGGGGAAGAAATTCTTTTGAATGAAATGAAATTCAGTTTTAATTCTGAGAGTTATTACAAATAAAAGTATATCTAAATAACTGGAAAAATATTAATTTCTTATAAGTGGGCTGAGCCAATATAATAAAAAATAGCAGTTTTAGCAAAATTATTTTACCTGTTGAATGTATACTAATCAAATTGCCAAATTATTATTTCACAGAGATAGAAAAATAATATTAAATTTAATCTGAAACAACAAAAGTTTAAGAATATCAAAAGAAATAATGAAAAAATATGAAGAAAGGTAGCCTACCTGTTCCATATCTGAAAAAAAGCAGTGATCATAAACATAATCTGCCATGGCTAAGAAATAGTGTAGTGGATCAATGGAAAATATTAGATACCCAATGTGTAAAATGACTATAGTTATTTAGTATTGGATAAAGCCAAAGATCCAGGCTTTTAGAATAAATTGTCATTTGACAAAACTGGTAGGAAAACTGGCAGAAACTAGGAGCATAGACCAATATCTTACACCATATACCAAGATAAAGTCACAATGGTTATGTGATTTATAAATAAAGGGGTACACAAATTAGGAGAGCACAAAAGAATGTACCTATTAGTCCTACAAATAAGGGAAGAATTCATGATCAAACAGGACATAAAGACCATTACAAGATGTAACATAGTTAATTTACTACATTAAATTAAAAGGCATTTGAACAAATAAAACCAATACAACAAAGATTATAAGGGAAACCACAAAGTGGGGAATATATAGCAAAGTTCTTGACAAAGGCCTCCCTCATTTCTCAAGTCCATAGAGAGCTGAGTTAAATTTACAATATTTCATTCTCCAGTTGATAAATGGTTGAAGAATATGAATAGGCAGCTCTCAGATGAAGAAACTAGAACTTTCTTTAGTCATATGAAAAGATGCTCCAAATTACAATTAATAAGAAAAATGCAAGTTAAAAGAATTCTGAAGTACAACCTCATACCTATCAGACTGATTAATATGACCAAAAAGGAAAATAATAAATATTGGACAGGTTCTGGAAAAATTGAGACATACACTCTGGAAATATGCCCAAATAGCCATTAAACTGTGTATAACCTTTGATTCATAAATAACATTATTAGGTTTGTATCACAAAGAGATCAAAAGCAGAGGAAAGGGATCTACTAGTCTCAAAATATTCATAGCAGCTTTTTTTATGGTGGCAATGAACTATAAACTGACGGGATGCCCTTCAAATGAAGTGTTGCAGAGTGAAGTGAGTAGAATCAAGAGAACTACTATTCACAGTAATAGCAATAATTTATGATAAATGTTGATGAGACAACTATTATCAATAATGCATGGATCTAGGGTAACTGTATGGGATTTATGATGAAAAAAAGGTATCCACCACCAAAAAGGAATAGGAGTCTGAATGTAGATTGAAACATACAATTTTCCACTCCATTCCTTTCAAGAACTTTTTTCTCCTAAGGAAATATGACTTCTTTTCAACATGAAAAAAAAAAAACTTTGAGGAATCTTGTTTAAAGAGTAAAAGTTTCATGTTAATCAACCTTCATTTATCACCTTTTATATAATCAATTAAGGACATTACAGCCTTGGAGTCTTATAAGTTGGGTTTTATCCTTAGTCTTCTCTTTTAGAAATCCTCTAGTTTCTTTTTACATCAATAAATTGAAAGTGGAAAACACAGGGTTGAAACAAAAATTGACAGGGAAATTATATCAATGCTTTAGCTCTTTCAAATAAAGGCAAAATACAAAATAAAAACCATATATATTTTGCAAAAGAAATCTCCATTTTAAAGGGGAAAATGCCTTATTTGATATAATTAAATCAATAGGTACCTTAACACAAAAGGGATATAGTTTTCATGTTAAATTGCAATTCTATATGATATCTCTTTTATTAAAAATATTAAATCCATTATGTCTGAAAAAAAAACTTATTTTTCTTACAAATTTCTCTTCCTCCTGAAATGACTACCATATTTTTTGTCTTCAAAGTTCAAATTCTCAGTCATTGATTCTTCACTCTCTTACCCCACATGCAGTGAGATGCCAAGTAGATGATAGTTACACATCTTTCCTTCCTCCTTGCTTTCATGATTGAGTTTGAACTCTGGAACTGGAGATTCCAATGAAAGTCCTTCCACTAGATTCCTTGAATCAGATTGGAAAAAAGGAGTTTGAATTTACACAATTGTTTAATATTTAGTATTTTGCATATCAATATCTGGGCCTATCAATTTCCTAATAAAATACTGTGTTTGTGGCTATGAACAGTTTACCTCTCAACTTCCTGACTTTTCATTGTTTGTCTCCAATGCCTGAAACTGTTTCTCTCTCCAAATTTCTCTGAATTTGCATAGACATTTGTCCATTCTTAAAGTGTGCTCCCTCCTCTTCTCCAGCTCTTAGAATTCCTGGTTTCCTTCAAAGTTAAACTCAGGGACTTCCATCTTTATCTTTGTCTCTCTAGTTACTAATGCCTCCTTTAAAGAATAAGGTATTTATTTTCCATATATGTCATATACCTAAATATATATGAATATATACATATGTAGTGTCTACATATATATGTATGTATGCAAATACATACATATATATAATGTCTCCTTTGTTAAAATGAAATCTTTTTGACGACAGGGTAAGACTCTTTTCTCCCTATCTTCAGTATTTAGCACCACACTTGTTATATTGTCACCATTTAATAGAGGCTTGTTTATTGAATATTTGATTAAAAGTTAATGAACAGAAGATAGTTCTATTCTCATATTTTAAAGATTTCTATAATTCATAATTTTATTCCTCTTAGAGTTTTAAAACAAAAATTATGTTTATCTATGCCTTAGTTTCATTTGAAAATGAGAGCACCGTTATATTGTCCTCACAGTGAGCTATCCTAGTTTTATGATATTAATCCTCAGAAGTGTCCCATAAATTAGCTTTTGATGTCTGCACAATGCAGGTAACAGTGCTCCAGGCATGCTCTACCAATTAAGTGGACACCTCTATTAAGTAAATCCCTAATGAACAGCTCTAATTATATTGAGATGGTCTGTATTTACCTAATTGTTTTATGTCCTAATTAATAGAACACTTTGAACTCTAATTAAAAACTTTCAAGTGAGTCCAAAAGCTTCAGATAAATTAGGATTGCATAACTCTGCCAAGAATTTTGCTTGGAATGCACCATTCAAAAGTAATTTTAGTACAGGAACATCAAGTGAATACTTAATTTTCTTTTAGTCACATTTCCAAAATATTCTGACTCTTTAAGTACTAGAGATTTTGAGAAGTATATCATTACTGGAAGAATCTACTAGCGATTCTTTTTTTAGGAGATATTTAATAAACCAATTTAAAATAATTTCTGTGATGGGGAAAAGAACTAGTATTTGTGAAAACTAGGTCGATCTAGTATAATGATATCATCTCAATTAAACTTTAAAACCCCTGGTTGTGATATATTTGTCATCTTAAATATATCCTGCTAAAGGGAGCCCAACACAAAAAGGAGATTAAACTACTCATCTAACAGATATATTACCATGGAATGACAAATATATAACAATTTGGCAATTCCTCTACAGGATGAGCCAATGGTCCAACTGTTTGGATAGAGATAGAGATTGCAAACTTTGGATTGCTGATTGTGATATTTGGAGACTTTGTAATTTGATCCAGACAAGTGATGAGAGACCTTGGTTTGGATATAGGTGATATAATGGGTTAAATAAGAGGAACATCTTAAATATAGGGATGTAATTTGTGTTTAATTATATAGAGTTCTGTGTATGTAATGCAAAGCATAGATCTTACTTCAATTCAGCATCAAGGAAGGAGGAAGACATGAATAGTTTCCACCTACTAAAATCAAGAGGACTGTTTGATTCTGGTATATTAAGACAACAAAATATAATTATCAATTTTTTCATTTTTTTCATTTTTTATCCATCTTACAATTTCACTGGTTACCCCTTATGAATCATCAGTCATGAATCACTGCAGCTGATTTTCCATTAAAGTCACCATTCTTACTTTAATTCTCCCCTCACTACTTACTTATCTCTAATTTTACTTTAGCATAATCTCCCCCCTAGCTCATCTCAGCTTGTTATACAATCATATAAGCTCTAGTGACTGTTGACAATGTGTCAGTTAAGGATTCATAAGGGGTAAACAGTGAGATTATAAGATGGATGAAAACTGAAAAGATAAAAATTTCTTGTCTTAGTATTTTAGCATGTGTATATATGTGCGTATATATATATATAGTGAAGGGTGAAATTTTCTGATAGGAGTTTGAACAGTCAGGAGAGCAGTTTGGTACTTAGTTTATTTTGAGGAAAGTTTGAATAGGAAATAGAAAGGAGGAAAGTGAGAGAACTCTTATAACTATATCTAAGATCCCAATCCTAACTAAAATTTCTAAAAACCACCCTAAATCTATCTGCCTTCAAGGGCATTGTCTTCTGTCAGCCCACGCCCTCCCCATTTACCTACTCTATCTGATAATATACCCACTATCTAACTACCTAAGTTAATTAATAAAAATTTAATCAATCAGCATTAATCACCTTTCACCTCCTTAAATCTGTTTCTCTTTATCTAATATCGGTTATTTTTCCAACTGCCAGTTTGTCTCAGAGCCATAGACAGACACTTCAGCTCTCCAGGGAACCCAGAGACCAAAACCTCTTTCAACTGCCTGCAACTCACCTACCAACTCTCAGCCACATCCTTCGTACTGTCCCTGACTTTAAAGTTGGCCAGATCAGAGGATTGTAATATTATAGTATTAGCTTTCTGTGTTTCTATGAAAATGGGTTGTGACTAGGTTGGGAATGTTGAGTACATTGAGTCATATTACAAATATACAACATACATACATGCACACATAAAGCCCTTACTTTCTGTCTTAGTAACAACTCTAAAAAAAATGGACAAGGACTAGGTAAATGAAGTTAAGTGACTTCTCTAGCTATGGTCACATAACTAGAAAGTGTAAAGGATTGGTCTACAACCAAGTCCTCCTTATTCAAGACCTGTTACTCTTTCTACTGTGCCACCTACCTGCGAATGTATGTATGCACACACACATATTTGACATAGTATAATCCCCAAGGATTAAGAAAACTAGGACAATTTCATCAATTTAATTCAAGAATTTATTAATCACCTGCTTTGAGAAAGTGTTGGGTGTTGACAGTAAAATACAAATACAAGAAATTCATTGGCCTAAAAATGTATATTCTATTAGAAGGCTATACCTTGTCAATAAATATAGGAAAAGGAAAATTGAAGAAATAAAGAAAATTAGAATTAGGAATAGGAAAGGAATAGAAAATCAGGAAAGAAGCAATAATGGAAAAGGTACCTGCACTTATATACTTGAAAGGAGGAGTTTCTAAACAAATTTGATATTTCTTTTAAGTTGATTGCATAGAAAAAGGAGGAATTTTTTAACTTGTTCCCACTAGACAGAAATGAAGCAATGGATTCAAGTTATAAAGAAGGAGATTTAGTCTTGAAAGAACTTCCAAAAAATTAATGCAATCGAAAAGTGGAATAGAATTCCTTGAGACTAGAGACTTATAATATAGAAAAATATATTTGAACATATACTATTTTAATTGAATAATCTTTGAGTTCTTGTTTATACATGAGATTCTAAGAGGATAGATGTAAATGGAGAACATTCCAGAGATGGGGAATTATTTATGCAAATATGCAAAGATAGGAGGTTAAGCAGCAAATTTGGGGAACTGCTAATGTCTCCTTTTAGATAAAGAAGATTTTGTAATAAAGGATATTATATAGTTACCTGAAAGAATTAAAGATAAAATTCTTATTTATTTAATGAGACTAAGCTTATATAAAGGGTATCAATACCACTGTTTGCTTCAAGAGCTATACTCATTTACCTAGAGCACCGTAATTTACATAAGCATAAATTCTATTAACAAATAGGTTTCTGGTGAATGTTGGATCTAAATTCTATCTGAAACTCACTTTGCTTGCCAATAGTTCCATGGCTTTGAGAGATCCAGAGTCCTTGGAGGTATCAGGGAGAATTGTAGAGTGATTTGTTTTTCCTCTCTTGTATTTATGAAAGGCTATTTACTATCCTGTCATTTTCTCTTGAGGACTGAGCTACAAATTTTGTTGGCAAAAAAAGAGTACCTCATAAATTTTGAGTTGACTGGAATGTGGCAATGCTGACATATGCTCAGGGATCTGCATTGTTTCATTTCCAAAACCAAATAATGAGTGTTTTGAACCACAGGGAATATTGGATATGCTCAAAGGCAGACCAAGTATTAATTAGGAAAGAAGATTTAAACGCTTGACCCAAAAGCCTATCTCCCAGGCATTTTCTGTATGATTGTTACTGTTGTTGTTGATATCTTTCATCTGTGCCTGAGATTTCCTTTTAATGTGGAACTCCCGATGCACAAACTCCCTTTACTACTGAAGGAGCAGCAACTTCTCTTTAAGTTAGTCTTACATAATTGCATGGAAGGAGAGAGTTTAAGACTTGTAGAGAGTCATGCATCTAGTATTCATAAAAGACAAGAATGGATTCCAAGTCTTCTGGACTCTGGACACTATAGAGACTATCTATAGTGGATACTATATAACAAATAAAGCTCTCCCTGACAACCAATGACGGAGCTTTTTCTCAAGCTAACAAGAATGCTAAACTGTTATTCCTGGAAACAAATATTTAGAAACAAGGGTTAAAAACATTAATACTATTGAATGTGGCACTAAGACAATGATTCCTCCATATTTATACTATTTGATCTCTCTGTGGAAATTTTTATTTATTCCTTTTTAAAGAAAACCTAAATTATATCTTCAGAATTGTTCAGTTTATGTCCAATTGAGTATTAAATGGTTGTATATGAAAGCAAAGTTTACTCAGGAAAGTCCCTTCCCATTTCTCAAAGTTCAGTTTAAGGAAACTAAAATAAAATACTTTTAAATGAGGCAAAATGATCTGAAGATAGTTTATAGCTATAAAGATGAAATTAAATGATATTTCACAGTCCATCTGGGTCTAAATCCTTTCATCTTTTCTTAATAAGTCCAGTTCCTGCTGTCTAAGATCTTTCTTGTATAGCAGTCATGACATGTAATATTTTTTTTTTGTATGGGAATACTCCTTGGCTTTTACTGTCCTTTCCGGTTTTGGAAAATACATATAAAATCCTCCCAAATGAAGTTTGATGAAGCCATTGCCACATTTGACCCAGTTAAATTAAAGGCTTACCATCTTACACATATGATCTTAAATATATAAAAATTAGTTTAAATAAGACCAATTTTTAAATTTTTTCTCATTTATTTTTTTACTTACGTATAGAAAAAAAATTGACAACTGTTTTCTGATATTTTAAGATTCAGATTTTTTCCCCTCTCTCCTATACTCTTCCTCCTGAGGTAGAAAATGGAGTGATAAAGGTTATACTAGTGCTTTCATTAGGAACATATTTCTATATTACTCATGTGATAGAAGACATATACCACATATACAATAAAAAACTATGAAGGAAATAGAGTGGAAGATGGCATGTTTTGATCTGCAAGCAGACTCCAAAAGTTTTTTCTTTGGCTGTAGATAACATTTTTAATCATGATTCCCTTGCTATTATCTTGGAAACTTGCTTTGTTGATAATGATTTTGTCCTTTACAGTACTTGATATATGAGTTATTGTGCATATTGTTCTCCTAGTTCTGCTTACTTCACTTATGCATCAGTTCATATAAGTTGCTTCACATTTCTCTGAATTCATCTCGTTTGCCATTTCTTATGGCACAATAATATTATTTAATCACACTCATATATCACAAGTTAGTTGTTCATTCCCTAAGTACTTAACAGCTCTTTAAGTTTGGTTCCATATTGCTCTCTAGAATTATCGTATCAGTTCAAGGTTCTACCAGCAGTGTATTAGTGTTCTAGTTTTCTCACAACCCCTACAACATTTGTCATTTTCCATTTTGGTCAAGTTGGACAATCTGATACTTGTGAGGTGGTATCTCATAGTTGTTTGGATTTGCAATTCTCTAATCATTTCTTATTTAGAATATTTTTTCTATATAACTATGCTTAGTTTTAATTTCTTCCTGTGAGAACTACCTCTTCATCTCTTATGATCATTTTCCATTTGGGGGTTCCTTTGTGTTCTAATAAATTTGACTCACATAGTTGAGAAATAAAACCTTTGTCAGAGACGTTTGCCATAATTTCCCACAAAATTTGTTGTTTCCCTTCTAATATTACATGAATTCGTTTTATATGTATAAAACATTTTAATTTAAAGTATCCAAAATTATCTATTTCATTTTTTATAATGTTTTCTTTTGAATATTTTCTCATAGTTACATGTTTCATGTTCTTTCCCTCTTCCCCAAAACTCCCCCACTCTCCCCGTATCTGACACACAATTCCACTGGGTTTTACATGTATCATTGATTAAGCCCTAATTCCATACTATTGATAGTTGGGCTAGAGTTATCGTTTAGTGTCTACATCCTCAATAATATCATTCCATGTGTTCAAGCAGTTATTTTTCTTCTGTGTTTCTACTCCCACAGTACTTTCTCTGAATGTGGCTAGTTTTATTTCTCATAAGTCCCTCAGCCTTGCTCTAGATTCTTGCATTGCTGCTAGTAGAGAAGTCTGTTATGTTCGATTATACCACAGTGTATCACTCTTTGTATACAATGTTTTCATGGATCTGTTCCTTTCATTCTGCATCAAGCCCTGGAGGTCATTGCAGTTCACATGGAATTCCTCCAGTTTATTATTCCTTTTAGCACAATAGTATTCCATCACCAACAGATACCACAATTTGTTTAGCCATTCCCCAATCTAAGGGCATCCCCTCATTTTCCAATTTTTTGCCACCACAAAGAGAGAGGCTATAAATATTTTTGTACAAGTCTTTTTCCTTATTATCTCTTTGGGGTATAAACCAAGTAGTGCTATGACTGGATCAAAAGGCAGATAGTCATTTAAAGCCCTTTGAGCATAGCTCCAAATTGACATCCAGAATGGTTGGATCAATTCACAACTCCACCAGCAATGCATTAATGTCCCAATTTTGGCACATCCCCTGCAACATTCACCACTTTCCTTTGCTGTCATGTTAACTAATCTACTAGGTGTGAGGTAGTATCTCAAAGTTGTTTTGATTTGCATTTCTCTAATTATAAGAGATTTAGAACAATTTTTCATGTGTTTGTTGATAGTTTTGATTTCTTAATCTGTAAATTGCCTATTCATGTCCCTTGTCCATTTATCAATTCTGCAATTGCATGATTTTTTTTACAATTGATTTAGCTCCTTATATATTTGGGTAATTAGACGTTTATCAGAGTTTTTGGTTATAAAAATTTTTTCCCAATTTGTTGCTTCCCTTGTAATTTTGGAGCATTGGTTTTGTTTGTACAAAAAATTTTACTTTAATGTAATCAAAATTTTTTATTTTATATTTTGTAATTTTTTCTAACTCTTGCTTGCTTTAAAATCTTTCCTTTCCTAGAGATCTGATTAGTATACTATTCTGTGCTCACCTAATTTACTTATAATTTCCTTCTTTATATTCAAGTCATTCACCCATTCTGAATTTATCTTGGCAGAGGGTATGAGATATTAATCTAAACCCAATCTCTCCCATATTGTTTTTTAAAACCCTTATCTTCTGTGTATTGGCTCCTTGGTGGAAGAGTGGTAAGGGTGGGCAATGGGGGTCAAGTGACTTGCCCAGGGTCACACAACTGGAAAGTTTCTGATGCCAGATTTGAACCTAGAACCTCCCGTCTCTAAGCCTGACTCTCAACCCACTGAGCTATCCAGCTCCCATTTTGTTTTCCAATTTTCCCAGAAGTTTTTGTCAAAGAGTGGATTTTTGTCCCAAAAGCTGGGTTCTTTGGGTTTAACATAGACTATCTTGCTGAAGTCACTTACCCCAAGTCTATTCCATTGATCCTCCCTTCTGTCTCTTTGCCAGTACCATGTTGTTTTGATGGCTACTGCTTTATAATAAGTTTAAGATCTGGTACTGGTGGACCACATTCCTTCATGTTTTATTTTTCTTTCATTATTTCCCTTGATATTCTTGATCTTTTGTTCTTCCAAATGAACTTTGTTATATTTTTTCTCTAATTTATTAAAAAATTTCTTGGTAGTTTTATAGCTATGGCACTAAATAAATAAATTAATTTGGGTAGGATCACCATCTTAATTATGCTAGCTCATCCTACACGTGAACAATCAATGTTTTCCAAATTGCTTAGATCTAGTTTTGATGTGATTTCCTAGTTATTTTCATATAATTCCTGTGCTTTTCTTGGCAAATAGATTCCTAAGTATTTTACATTGTCTAGGGCAGTGTTGATTAAACTTTTTAAAGAGGGAACCTAAGGAAAGGAAATGCTCATCTGTCAGTCTATTTATAAGGCAACTCTTTCAAAGTTTCAATGTATTGTATCCTACTCATTGTATTCATTAGAATAAGAATAATGTTGTGAGGCTGGATAGAACATTTCAGGGGGCCCTCAGGCCATAGTTTGCCCATCATTGTCTTAGACCATTTAGTACTCCAACCTCTCCCTATGAATAATTCTTCTAATTACTATAATAGTGAATACATTTTTTGAGAATTACACATAACATTTCTCCACAAAGGAATACAAATAATTTGATCTTATTGCAGCCCTTAAAGGACCAAATGTAAAATTGAGGTTTTATTTTTCATTCCCCTCTCTTTATTGTTTACCTTTTCATGTTTCTCTTGATTTTTGTGGTTGGATATCAAACTTTCTATTTAATTCTGATCTTTTCTGTGCAAATATGTGGAAATCTTCAATTTTGTTGAATGTCCATGCTTTCCCCTAGAAGTATATAGTCAGTTTTGATGGGTAGGTGATCTTTGGTTGTAGACCCAATTCTCTTGGCTTTCTGAATATCATATTCCAGGCCTTATGGTCTTTTAGTGTGGAGGCTGCCAGATTCTGTGTGATCCTGATTGGTGCTCTTTGATATCTGAATTGTCTCTTTCTAGCCTCTTGTAATATTTTTCCTTAACTTGTAAACTCTTGAATTTGGCAATTATATTCCTGGGAGCTGACTTTTGAGGGTTTAGTATAGAGGGTGATCTCTGGATCCTTTCAATATCTATTTTCCCCTCTTGTTGAAGAACATCAGGGCAGTTTTCTTGGATAATTTCTTGTAATATGGTGTCCAAATTTCAGTTAATTTCTGATTTTCAGGAAGACCAGTGATTCTCAAATTTTCTCTTCTAGACTTGTTTTCTTGCTCTGTCATTCTCTCAGGGAGATATTTCATGTTTCCTTCTATTTTGTCATTCTTTTTACTATGCTTTATTAGTTCTTGCTGTCTTGTGCAATCATTAGCTTCTATTTGCCCAATTCTTGTCTTTATTGACTGGTTTTCTGCTATAATCATTTGATCTTCCTTTTCAATTTGGTTATCCTGTTGTTCATGGTTTCCTGCTGTTTAATTTTGGTCTCCAATTTGCTTATCATTTCATTTGATTTTGGGGCATCTTTCTCCAATTGTGAGTTTTTGTCTTTTAAACTGTTAATTTCTTTTTGAGCTATTTCCCACTTTTCTTGCCAAATCTCTTCCATCTTTCTAATGATCTCAGATTTGAACTCTTTAAGACCTTGTGACCAATTTTCATTTTTTAGAGAAGGTTTGTATGTGTTTACTTGTTTGTTCTCTGCTGTCTGCTCTGTGGTTAGGATTTTTTCTGTGTAAAAATTGAGTGTTAGCACTTTTCTCTTTTTTTCTGGTGGTTAATTTGTGGGCATTACTTGCCATTATTATGCTGGTTTTTCCTTCTCAGTCAGAAGTCTGTCAGGCAGGCATGTTCTCTGTGTATAGAGCTATGAAGCAGTTTTTGCTTGAGGCTACTTATGAGCACCAGCACAATGTCGTACCTCTCAGCTCTATCCTCATGTCCAGAGTCTACTCTCTTTAGGCTCCTGGAGTCTCAAGACTAGGTGTTCTCAGGGGCAAGCCCCTTGTGGTCCCAGTAAGCTGCCAAGAATGCAGAAATTGCCCCTTGCTTGTTCCTCTGCCTGAGGTTGTTCCCCCCACCCCACATCTAAGCACATTGCTTCCATTGTTTGTTGCCCCTCACAGCGCTAGCCCTCGACCCAAGATCTGTGCTCTTTTGCTGCCTAGGGTCTCAAGTCTTGATGCTCTCAGGGCAAGCTCTTGGTGGTCCCAGTTAGCTGTGAAGAAGCTAGAGTTTGCCACCATTCAATCTAACTCTGGTGCACTGCCTTTGACTCTGGTACTGTAGGTGGGTTGGGGGAGGGTTGAACAGCTCATGTTATTTTGATGGGAGCTATTTCATGCCCTTCCCACTTGGAAAGACTCAAATCCCTTGTACCTTCAATACTGCACCCTATTGTGGGGTCCCTTAGTTCATTTGGACTTTTTTTTCCCTTTTGAGGTATCATGTATGGGTTGGAGGTGAAGAGAGTTAAGCACCTTGTTCTACTCTGCAGACCTCAACCCAGAAGTCTGTTTGTAATATTTTCTATGTCTTCTTTGGTCACAACTTCTCACTTCATCCTTAATTCTGATAGGCAAATTTCTCCATGATCTCCCAATTTGTTTATGCCATCAGCCTTTATTTCTAGATTAAGTATCCATTTTAATTTTGCTTTGATGTACAGAGTGAGATATTGGTCTATGTCTAGTTTCTGCCATACTGTTTTCCAGTTTTCCCAGCAGTTTTTGTCAAATAGAATTCTATGACCCATTCATGTGTTAGGATTATTATACAGTTTCCAATCAATTTTTAGTCTTTTTTCTTCTTTCTTTTGTTGAATATAATTTATATTGCTTTAAGGTGTGAAAAGTTTACATTTAATAATTTTGCTTTAATATATTTTGTTGTGAGGTTTTTATACCCTATTACATGGTTAATTTTTGTGAAGCTGGCATGTACTACTGAAGAAAATTCTCTTCCCATTCAGTTTTCTCCAGAGGACTATTATATGAAACATTTCTAAACTTGTTATTTACTTCCTTAACTTCTTTCTTATTCATTTTGGTTGGATTTCTTATTTATTTTGTTTGGGTAAGTTTGAGGGTCACTCACTAATAATATTTCATTACCTCTTTCTTCCTGTAACTTGTGTAAATTTTCTTTAGAGATCTAGAGCCATGTCATTTGATGCATATATATTTATTATTCATACTTTTAAATTCTCTGTGGTGTCTTTTATCATGATGTGATTTATTTCCTTATTTCATTTTATTATATTAATTTTTAATTTTGCTTTTTCAGAGATTTTGCTTTTCCTCCTTTTTTTTTAAACTTTAGCTTTGGTAAAATAGTTTCTGTTCCAGCCCCTTACTTTTACTTTTTGTGTGTCTCTTTGCTTTAAATATATTTGTTGCACATAATTATTGTGAAATTCTGGTTTTTGATCCATTTTGCTATCCTATTCCATTTTATGGGTGAGTTGATTCCATTCACATTAATAGTTATAATTACTAATTGTGTGTTTCCCTCCATTTTGTTTTCATTGACCATCTCCATGAATTTGACCTTTTTTTTTGGTTCTTTCCCTCCTGTCAGGTGATACTGACAAACATTTGGGGATACCAAAGGGGTGAAGAGAATGAGATGTGGTGAGATGTTGTGAGCCATAAAAAATAGCATAATCTGTAAATCCCATCAGATCCAGGTGTAGCTGATGGTTATAACTACTCTATGACTTTTCATTAGTAAAAGTTTTGATGTATAATAAAGCACTTCAATTTAAAAGAAAAGGGTGAATATGTGGGAGGCCATTAAGAGAAATAGAGTCTCAAATAGATATTGTTATCTGTATCCCATTGAAAGCCACTGTGCTAGTCAGAGCCAAACAGGGTGGGCTAAGATAAAAATCTTGACTCCTCTTTTGACTCCTTTTTCTGATCTACACCTTTTCTTATTGGAAAGGCATTATAGTCTTATTGGAAAACTTTAAGTTTTTAGCAAATCAGCAGTTAAGAGGTTAACATTCTCCCCCTTGATCAGGAATGCAACTGCTTGGTTTCAAAAGTAGTTTGAGAAAACCAAAGCCAAAATCTCAGGGGCTTCCCAACTTAGCAAAAGAGTCCCAGACTTAGCTTACTGATAATGAGGTAGCTAGAAATCAACTTTGTATTTT
The DNA here is from genome assembly GCF_016433145.1 of Gracilinanus agilis. NCBI lineage: Eukaryota > Metazoa > Chordata > Mammalia > Didelphimorphia > Didelphidae > Gracilinanus > Gracilinanus agilis. The sequence continues at coordinate 74,639,089 of NC_058130.1, forward strand.
ATCTTCACCTTAAAGCTTCTGAAGCTTATTTGTATTGTCTAAGAGGTAATTGCAATTTTTGTGCAGTTGCTGTGCTTTTGGGTGAAAGGGAGCTTGAATTTCATATATAATAAACTTGTGACTCAATGGCACTTCAGAGAAGCACCTATAAACTAACAATCAATATCATCTCCTGCCTCTTTCTTTACCAATAAACTAACAATCAATATCATTTCCTGCCTCTTTCTTTATCACCTAAGCTAACCTTATCAGATTATCTGGAGATGAAGAAGTAGTTTTCAACAGTGAGAAGGATGACACATGTCAGGAAGGCTGCTGAAGATGGTAGCAATCAGAGCCAATGTTTAATGATCACATCTAGTATTTTATAAAGAAAGTGACATAAGCTAAGGGATGAGGAAGCTTTTTACATGGTCAATGGTTAGCAATGATTTTCAATCTTAGTACAATGACTTAGTTTACCTCACCAAAGCTTAGACAGAGTTTCCTATAATATAGTAAATCACAGTTAATAGGTAATCATCTAACCAAGCTTCACACAGAATTCCTGCATCATTAATTTTTTGAAAGAACAATCAGTTTCTACAAAGTACAGGATGGAGGGGTGGAAAGGAGGGGTTTTGGGGGCTTCATGTGAAGAGTGATTCTGGCCAGACTATGGCTTTGATTTTCCTGATGTATGCTTTTACTACAGGGGGCTATACCCTATTCCATTATTTTTCCTATTGTTATATTTCCTTTTAGAATAAGGAAGGTTTCTAGAGCTGACTAAGTGTGGGCCAACTGAGTTTGAAATAATTCTGATGAGACTTGGTTTTAAGCATACCTTTCTGCCCCCTTAATTTTACCGTTCCTATATTGCCTCTTACGCATCTTTTCATAAGAAGTATTTTGTCTTTCTTCTATATATACACTACTGTATGGTGATAAAGTTCACAATTTCATCTTTCCTATCACTAGGCTTTTTATTTTAGTTTTACTCATTTTTCTAGTCATTACCCCATTCTTCCATTACCTTATCTATCTGTTGAAGTTCTTCTCTGTTCCTAGGGTAGAGGAAGCAGTGCTCTAAGTTTACATAATGATCTTCTCTGGTACTTGGGGTAGGCCCAAATTCCTTTGTTTCTCATTGTGTGTCTTTTGAGTGGATTGCCCTGCTGACTTGCTCTAAGGATTCTTATAGCTGTTTAATCCAACTGTATTCAGCACCCCTTGTTAATAACCCAACATCAGTTTTTATGGCCTATGCTGGTCGCCACTCTGTGACTTCCCTGATCCTGCCAAGTGACTTGGGCAGAGCACATGTAGGTTCTACTGCTTCAGGGATTCTCTAACTTCACTACCTCAGGCTCTCTGCTACCATGTGAGAGTACATAGGTTCCTGAAGTTAACTGCCATGTGGTGTGTCTTAAATTAGTCCAGTCCCTCACTCTACTGTTTTGCTTCTTCAGTCATTTTGCTGTCATGTGACAGTGGGTAATTTTCATGCCATCTCTGCCTTTGCACTTCTTGTGGAATGATTAAGATAGTATAGTTCTCCCCTTTGCTTCTTTGTCACCTCGGGAACCATGCTGCCATGAGGGAGTGTGTAGATTTCTGTATTCTGCTGTCTTAGCCTCTGAGGAGTGTTTTAGACTGGGTTAGTTTTCCCCACTCTGCAGTTTTGCTGCCTTAGGTGCTCAGTTGCCATGCAAGAATTTCTAGTTTTCCTAAACTCTCTGACTTTGTTGCCTGTGTTGTGCTGGTCTAAGTTCTACCACTTCCCAAAGATGCTGTGCTATTTGGGTTATTCTTTCTTCTTATTCCAGTGAGATCAATTCATCTTGCTTTCCTTTGCCTTGAGATGACTCATTTTCTTCTTTGTGTATGTAGGTAGAAGGATTTGTAGGAGTGGAAGTATCCTTTATTCTACCATTTTTACTTCTAGAATGTAACCTCAGACCGTATTTGAAATTAGTATGTTTTATTCTGGCTATTATAGTCTAGAAAAATCATTGATAACATGGAAAGTGTCAAAAGAAGGTAAGCAAGGCGATGAAAGGCCTTGAGACATTGAGATATGAATATTAGTTGAAGAATTGCAAAGGCAGAAGGATAAAAAATGAAATATTAAGTGACAGAAAGAGAAAATAGGCTATTTTTTCTATAACATAGAGAACACAAAAGAAATGAATATTCATTACAACTGGAAAAGTAGATAGATACGAGATAGTAAAAAGTTATAAAGGCCAAGCTGAGAAATTTGTTTTTTATCCATAAAGAAATTATCTAAAATAAATTTTTGAACGTGGAAGTGATAGGATTAGAACTTTGACATTTGGTTGGAGGATACATTATTGCAGGGAAACATTAGAGAAAGATTACTAATTAGGAGAATATTCCAATAACCTATTCAAGTAATGATATAAGCCTGAACATATGTCATGCTTCCTATGCAATCACCAGAACTCCACTGGTCCCTACATTGGTCATAAGGAAGTACTAAAGACTTGTCAGTTCATCATATTCCCTGCCTCCATTTATATATTACTACTTTGTTCTCCCCATTTCAGAATTTAACATGCAAATATATATTACTACTAGAATTTTGAAGGATGTGACGATCTTTTGCCTTATGGATCCTCTCAGAGTCCCTATAATCACTCTCATGTCCTTATTTCCCTCTGTACTACTTTTTAATTGTTCCCACTAGAGCCTTTTTTTATTAGGAACTAACTGATCTCATATGACCTGAGCTCTCCTTAATGAAATGGTTGTTCATATTTTGTGTTCAATTGTCTAATATACCTATAATTATTCCTAATATAATGTTAGTTATTTGAATAGTAAGAATATAAAAAAAATTAGGTTTATATGTTAATATGAAAGTTCTATAGTAATATCGTGGTCACCAATTTAAAGATATTGTAACTTCAGTCAAAATGACTTTTAGTAGCTTTATTTACAAAGAGGTGGAAAGAGTGAAAGTGGGAAAATATAAGAAGGTAGAGAATCATCCAGTTTATCACCCTAAGTGCTGCTCTGATGTGGGACTCAGCCCTGGCAGGGCTTCACCACATCCCTGATCCCCATGTGGATTTTCCAGTAACCCTTAGCCAGAAGTCCAGTTGTGTATTCAGCAAGGGTTCTACCAATACAACCTCCTCCAGGAAAGGAAGGCCATTCCAGAACCAATCTCTCCAGAAGCCCAGAAAAGAAGGCCAGCTACTCACCCAGCTCATTGATGCAGAATCTAGGGAGAAGTCACAAGGCAAGGTCTCAGGAGCAGTCCAAAGGAAAAGATCCAAGCCCAAGATCGAAACTGAAGGAAACCTGGACAGGAAGTTCAGGGCCTTTTATGATCCTTTTTCCATTTCCTTTCCTATCTCTTTCTCCACTTAAAGGGAGCCAATTGTAGTCTTTCAGTTTGCCTAGCACTGCCCAAGAGGGTTAGGCAATGGCCTCTGGAGTTGTCACCCACTCTAGCAAGCAACTCTTCTTACTTAGTGTTAAGTAGAGGTGTTTAAGTTTTTGATTGGTTAATTTTAAAATTTCTAATTGATAGACAAAGAAAGTTTGATTCATTCTTCACAGAGATCAGGAATTATCTTTTAGTCACAGTGCCTAATATACTGTTGGGCATGGAATAGAAGGCTTATTGAGTTAGACTGAAAAGAACACAGATTAACACACATTAAAATTAAATTACAAGGTTCCTTCCAAATCTCTGATTCTGTAAATTAAAAATCATTATGCTTATCCTAAGCAAAAATTCAAATTTCTTGATTGCTGATTATCCCTATTGAAGACACAAAACAAATTTTGTCTGGATAATAGAAATATTTCCCTATGGTATTTCAAACCAGCAAACTAAATAGGGTACAGGGTATAGAAGCCATCATTTCATGTGCCTTAGACAAAATAAAACTTGTTGATGGAAAAAAATCAATACAATTTTATAAATGGCAATAAAGGTACATCATTTATAACCACATTTCACAGCTTAAAAATAGGAAATGTTCAATTTTCTTTACTTCCTGTGAAAAAAGATGTTCAATCATCTCTCATCCCTCATATTTACTAGCATTCGAGGCAGGGAAGAAACTAACCTGGAAAAGGAAACTGTCATGAAGATTTTATGAGTTAATCCATTCCCTTTCCCATATATGGTGTGATAATTAAATTAAGTCTACACAAAGGTGATTTCCCATTCTGGGAGGTCCTAACCCAAGTATGCTAGAGTGAGTAATCAATCAGATTGAGGCACCACCACCTACCCTTTCTATGAGAAAGTGTCTATTGTAATTGGACACACAGGCTAAGGGAAGGCACTGGAAGTGACTGTGACATAAAGGTGAGCCCTTCCAGAGAGGAGGGAGAGTGAGGCTGTGACTGGGGTGGTGAAGGGGACCTGAGGGAGCTTTGCTGGTTCATGACCTAGACTGTTCCACATGAGTAAGTTAGGCTGACTCTCTTTCTCTTCTTTTGGCGTTTCTGGAAACTCTACCCTCAGGGAGGCCTCTCTTGCCTCTCTAATTGTAAAAGGCCTTGTGGCTGGAAGCCTTGTTTGATTAACCTTTGTGCCCCGACTGCTGGGCCTCTAAATCCTTACCTGGTCCATGCCTCTGTTCTGGGACAGAGTTTCTCTTTCTCAATTTCCCTACCTTCAACCTTCCTAATTGTAAATAAATCAACATAAAAGTCAATTTTGACTTGAGATTATTCCTTAATTGGGGACATTTCCCCTGGTGACCACCTTTTAATATATTGAACCCATAAAATCCCTTTTTTTCCCCCTTACAATGGGTCTTTGCAAAAGACACACATATTTTCTACATACATTTGAAAATGTCATTATTTTTTAATGAAAATCTTTACACAATGATACAATTAAGGCACTTATTAATAAGATCTCATTTATAAGGATTCCACATAACTTGTCAGATAGATTAATGATCTTAGACTGATTTGCTTTTTTATGTTTCTTTATGGTTTTTGTGCTTTTCTGTTTGTGCTTATTGCTTTTTTCTTTATCTAAACTCTTTGCTGTTGCCTTTTGTTGTTGTGTCTGTCTACAATGACCTCATCCACTACATACTAATTCTTTACTGTTTCTACTCTCTAATTCTCATTTCTTTAACAGCCAAACTCCTAGAAAAGACCTTGTCTCATCCCTTCCCTCCAAAGACTTTTCCCACTCATTCCTTGATATATTGAAATCTGGTTTTCATCCACTCCAATCATCCTCAACTATTTTTTCTTAGATTATTAATAATATTTTATTAATTTAATATGTTGGACATTCCTTAGTTCACATCTATAAAATTTCTGAGGCATCTGATGTTATTGACCACACCTGTTCCACATCCTTTATGGAATATAATTTCCTCCATAGGTCCTTGTAACTCTACTCTTCTAATTCTTTCCCTAACAGCCTAACTGTTCAGTCTTATTGCAAGATTATCATCTATATCTCACACTCTAAGATCTTTATTCCTGGGCCTTCCTCATCATTTATCTCTATATCATCTTTCTCAATGTTCTCATCAATTACCAAATGATGAATGGTTTTCTCTCATATATATCACCACTTATACATCTCAAGCCTTAATCTCTTTCCAAGATTCATTTACCCTATTTAAAACTGCCTTATGGACATCTTTGGCTAGATTATCATGTCATCAATATAGCAAAAATTCCAAATTACACTCATTGTGCTGTAGCTACTATTTCTAAAAATGCCTATATTTTATAGTATCCTATAATCTGGTCATTATCTCCTCTCTTCATGCCATTCTCCCTTATGGACCAGGAATGTGAGACTTAGCTTCTGGGATTTTATGCTCTTATAAATAAATTTTCACTATACTTTGACCAGATTCAGGTTCTTAAATCATTCACTCTTCATTCTTCTCCAAATGTCCTTAACCTGGGTTGCATTCTGAAATACTTCATGAATTGTGAGCAATGATTAAGTAATATCATTAGATTTTTCCATCATCGATTCTCACTGATTCAGAACCTAATCTTCATGAGAACTAGAGCTCCATCCTATTTCTCATTTAATTACTTACCATATTGCCTCCTTTTATTCTTCATTCTCATCTATTTTGCTGAGGAACAGTGGAATCTACTTCTGTCATTTTAAGATCTGATAGTTGAACTTCTATCTTTTCCTACCTAGAAGCAGACATATGTTAAGAGAGTTTTTCTTAATTTCTCCCTTTTTACATTTAAGAAGCAATGGAAGAGAAAGGTTTCTGAGTAGGAGCTCCTCTGATGGGCAAACTGGCAGTTTGTGACTGAAGGGTATGGCTGAGAGATAGTTACAGTGGGAAGTTGGAAAGGGGCTTTTTGTCTCTGGGTCCCCTGGGGAGAGGAGTGTGTGTCTTGCTCTCTCTGGGACTGTGAAGAGACTGAGAAATGGATTAAGGCCTTAACAGCCTTATTTATTATTGATTATCTTAGGTAGATAGATAGATACATAGTGAGTAAATTATTAGATAGTCCAAGTAGAAAAGTTAGGCCAGATCCTGGCTCTGGCAGAAGGCACTGCCCTTGAAGGCAGATAGATTCAGGGTTTTCTAGAAAAAAATTAGTTGGGGTCTCAGGTTAAGCTATTATAAGATTACTCTCACTTTCCTCCTTCCTATTTCCTATCTGTATTTTCTTAATAAACTGTTTTGCGTTTAAGAAACTGCCCTCCTGACATTCCTTGAAACTCCTACCCAAAACATTTAACCCTTCACACTTCCCATTCATATTTTTACTGCTATTTTCAAATTATGTCACAAATTGGTGTGTCACTCCCTTTCCAATTCCATTTTATGTGTAGTCTTCTCCCATTAAAAAGTAATTTCCTTTAGTTCAGGAACTGTCTTTAATTTGCATGCATATAGTTTAATATTTAATAAATTTGTTATTAATCTATTTTCATCTTCTTACTTAAATGCATTCTTTTTCTAAATTCCCCAAAATATGGATATTATCATCCTTCAGTCAAAAAAGTTCCCAACTTTTAAGTCACCATTGATTCTTCACTCATTCCAAGAACCCATATCATATCATTTGTTAAGACTTGCCCATTCTATCTGTACAGTTTATCTTTCATTTACCCCTTCTTCTCCTCATAAACTATGACCTTAGATCATATTCTAATCAAATCTTACTTTTATCATTGGAATAGTACCATAATCAAACTCCTGGTTTCTGGTCTCTCTCTTTTTTTTGCCATAGTAATCTTTCTAAAGTACATTCCTATCCATTTCTCTTCTGTACAAGAATATTTAATGACTACCTATTACCTCAAGGACAGAACATAAGCTAATTAAATAAAGGCCTGTGAATCCAGTTCAGCCTTTATTTCCAAACATTTTGAATTATTTCCCTTCATGCACAATATGTCCAACCAAACCATACTGACTCTGAGTCCCCAATCTATGAACTCTTTCTACCTCTTAGAATCTCTAGTTTCTTCAAAGGCTCTGTTCATATGTCACTTCCTGCTTTAAGCCTTTCTTGATCTCCTTACTTGTTAATGAATCTTATTTCCTCAAAATATTATGTATATATGTATCTGTTTATTTTTACTATATTTCCCTCCCCTCACACTGAGAATAAGGAATCCCCTTAGAGCATAGACTACTTAATTTTTTTGTTTTTGTTTTTGTTTTAACCCTTAACTTCTGTGTATTGGCTCCTAGGTGGAAGAGTGGTAAGGGTGGGCAATGGGGGTCAAGTGACTTGCCCAGGGTCACACAGCTGGGACGTGTCTGAGGCCAGATTTGAACCTAGGACTTCCTGTCTCTATGCCTGACTCTCAATCCACTGAGCTACCACATATAGACTATTTAAAATGTTTATACTTATATCTCAAGGGCTTTGCAAACAGCATAGCACATAACAGACTATTATCAAATATTTGTTGAACTGAATTAAATCATATTTCAATGAAGTCAGCGTGTATGGGGGTGTGTGTAGATGAAGGTCACTAAAGCTCTTTTTGATACTCAACTAAATGTTTATCATAGTAATATCATGAATAATATAAACTAGCTGGATAATTCAGTTTTCCGCCATTTTAATGAAGTTGCACACTGGCACTATTAAAAGACTAGAGAGAAAATCAAAGAAATGGAAATATGTCTGAAGCCAATATTCCCATGAAGTCATTTGATTAAAATATCTGTCATAAAAACATTTTGGGTCTCTATTCAAGAAACTTCCACATCTATCAATGAAGGTGAACATTTGTGTAGGAGAACTCTTATATGCTAAAAGTTTTTATTCAATGGTTCCTTTTCACTGAACTTTAAGATATGGATCCTGGGAAAATATAGAACTTCAATTTAAGTAAGTGCTTTTAGGGTTCAATGATCAGTATAAGTATCATGTACATAGGTAAAATTTTCATGTCTCTTTATCCATCATTCTATTCAGATAACCTGTGTGTCCTTCCATAATTTTTTCATATAATATTATCATGATGTTACCTTTTCTACAGTTCTTTTAATACTTAGTTTATACCAGTGTAGCATTTAGCTTGTCCATCTCTTTTTCTTATTTTCATTATCAGAATACCCTTCCTCTTTACAACTTTTCCAGTCACATATGCACACAGTGAAGTTTTGATACCATTTCATGGACACAGTTCATCACTGGTAACATGCTTCAGCCCACTTATCCTCAGCATCTTTTTGGCCACATACAATTTTGACTGCACTAAAATCAATGAAACAATACATATTTTATATTTTAATAGCATGTTAATGAAACATCATTTTAAAATGAGATTTAGATATGTGGATAATGGTTGACAAAGAGTCGAGTATATGAAATAAAGGCTAATACAACATGTTCGGCTAGAGTTTTCTATAATTGGCTAAGAGGTGACTTTAAACTTGAATGAAAAAGAGGGTAAAATTTTCCTACTTATATCTACCATATCTTCCATTAAAGAAAGTAGTATCTAAAACAGAGAAATAAAAGGAAAAAGAAGAAAAAATAAGCAATTAGTCACTACTCAAGAAATGTCAATAAATCCCTTGTTTCTATGAAACAATATGAGTAGTAAATAAGATCCAAAGAAACTAATATAATAAGGCAAAATCAATTGGTAGGGAAATTTGTAATATGTCACAGGGTTGATTTCTTAGTTCTAGTCCCACATATCTAGCTCCTTTTTAGATATTTTGACCTGGATATGCCCCTGTGACCCAAAATACAACATATTCAAACCAAACTGACAATCTTCCCTCTATTTCCATGGTTCTGTTGAACACAGTATAAGCTTCAGTCACTGTGACTCAATACCTAGGAGTTTTCACGCCTCTATTACTTGAAAATTTCTCCATCACCATTCTTGTTCCCTACCTGCACTACCTCTAGTTCTGAGATCTTGTTGAGTCTAAGTTTATTATATATCTGAGTTTTTCAAGATTGTTAGTTACCTCAGACTCTCCAGTATCTGTCTCCCAATTTCCTTTCTAGGTTGATTCCCTATTTTTCTCATCCATTCAGTCTAAATCCCTTTTCACCCTTCAGTATAAATCACTACTTTTTACATTATTTTGTCCTGAGTCCTTCCATCTCTATGCACCCACTCAGTTTAGAATGTAGCCCCCTCTTCATTTCATGTTGCAATCCTTCCTCCTATCAAGAATCAATTAAAAATCACCTAATTTCCAGATAAAAGTATTCATCCTTTAAATGATCATAAAGTACTTGACATGGTAGCGTAATATGTCTTCCATTATATTTATTTATTTAAATGTTACATGCTTTTACCTCAAGCAAAATTTTATTTCATTATGGTAGTCATATTTTAGAATGGTTGCAGACAAGCTGGAGTATGTCTAAATTATGAAGAGCAGGATTGTGGGAGATCTTCATGTCATTAGCTTCCTTATGCCTGGAATGCCCTCTACCTGTAGCTCATAGTTCTCTGTTGGTGGAACTAAAAATTATAGCTGTGTGAATGTGGAATGAGCTATTCTATAACGTTGTGATGTTCCCATCAATAGATTTCTGTAAGGAGAGACTGGATGACTACTTGTTGGCCATATTATAGATGGGAGTTATCCATCAAATAGTGCATGGGAGTATGACCTCTGAATGACCTCTAAGATACCTTTCATCTATAAGATGTAATCATGTTTTGCCTCAGAATTTCTGTGCTGAATTAAATGAACAATCAACAACAACAACAACAACAAAAAGAAAAAGTCTGTCCTTTCCCTTCCTATTTATTTAGAAGAATATTGGGATCCAGGGCTCAGTTACTTCAGTTGGTTAACTTACAATGAAGCATATGATGTTTATCTAGCACAGGTGTAAAATATAATGTGAATAATGGTATGTTCTATAATATTTCATGGCTGACTGTTTACATTACATATGAATTCTGGCTCACAAATGAAAATGCGCATTCCCTTTGGTTTTCCCTCCGGTTTTCCCTCCTTCTGGCAGATCATCCTAGGTCAAATGAGGCAGCTGCTTGCCTGTCCTCTTCACAGGCTGTTATTTTCTTTCTGATGACTCACTAAATTAGTTTACTCAAGTAAAAAAGGGGGAGGCAAGATGTCATATGGCAGCAGCTGAGTGAAAGCAAGAGTGCATTTCCCCAACCTCTCATCAGCCTCAATAACTGAGCTTTGCAGGAAGAACTGACTGGTGGTAAAATACAGTGGTGAGATTGGAAATAAAAAGTAAGCCAGTCTAATATGAGTGACTATACTGGCTTCATAAAAAAAATCCATACCAACAATTTTAGGCTTACTTTAATATTAATTTATAGCAAAATTTGAATACAATGTCCATGTTTTAACCAAATTATAACTTTCTACATTAAAAACAATATTAAAAAATATTTCAGTTTCTTGTTTTTGTTTAAATATTCTCTAGTTTTCTTTTTGTAGTTGTTTTTCAGATATAAATTTTCATTTCACAGCATTAGGATTGCTGAAATAAACTCATGGGGAAAATAGTGTTGTCATATGATTGTAATAATACAAATATAATGCAGGTTGTTAAAATGGAGAAAACATTTTCAATCACATTGCCTTGTATTGTCTCATTTAGAATGCTTGTTGAATCTTAACAATACCTTTGAATGGCTCTAAATAGGTGCATGGAGAAAGGAAACATTTCACTAATGCATGACTTGGAAATATTTTATTATTTTTTATCAAAATTATTTTATTAGAGCACTAGATGAATTAAGAGACAAATTTTAGTTTTTACATAATTACTAAATATTGGGGTGCCTTTGTGTAACTCTCTTTATCTATTCCCTTATCTGTGAAATGGACATGTTCTGACCTCAGCCAAATTGAAAACACTTTCCTAATAGTTTAAATTCAGTACCAGAACAAAATGAGAAACTTATAATCATTCAACAGTTTCCAAACAGAAATTGACTTAGCCATAAAAGGAAAATGTTATTTAAAAAGAATAAGCATAAATATCAGATGCTTCAAATTGATCCAGGTGAAAAAAGTTCTCATGCCTCAATTGTCCATTGTTTTCTACCAAGCAAGCATCAGATAGGGTACTGGAGCTCTTCAAAGCTATATTTTCTTCAGATGATCAGGAAATTATGTCAATAGTCTAAGGCAGTGATGGGTAAACTTTTTAAAGAGGGGGCCAAAGGAAAGGAAATGCTCATCTCTCAGTCTGTTTCTTAAGACAACTCTTTTGAAGTTTCATTGTATTGTATCCTACTCATTGTATTCGTCAGATTAGGAATAATGTCCCTCTGTGGGACAGAACATTTCAGGGGGCCACATCTGGCCCAGAGGCCGTAGTTTGCCCATCATTGGTCTAAGCTTTTAGTCCTCTGAGTCAATGAAGTTTCTAGAATATTAATAATATCTTTCTAGGGAAAACTGGCCTAACTTTCTTTGGGGCATCTATTAGAATATTGCTCCTAGGAGGTATCAACAGACATTGTATGTGTGTGTGTTTTGTACACACACACCTGTATATATTATATATATATAGATATATATGTGTACATATATACATATACATACACACATAACCATAACTATGTTTATATGTATATATGGTGATGGTTATGAAGATAAATGAAATAATATAAGTGAAAACTCTATATAATGAACAGAATGATATAAAATGCAAAGTACTATCAATTGGTTACTATTCCTACTTAATAAAAATATGATAATATTAATACACATGATTTCATAATAAACTTACTAAGATTTTATCTAAGATATTCCTCTGCTGGTATTCTTTTTTTAGCTCCCTATTGTTTATAAAAAAAGGTTAAATTTTTCTACTTGGAATTCAAAGCTCTTCATTAGCTGGTGCCCCTTCATGTTATTCATCAACTAATTCACATTATTTGCTTTCATATTATTTAGGATTCATGGAAATAGTTACTTGTACTGTTAACCTAGCATTCTATTCCCTCTCCTTCCACTCCTTTCTTTAGACTCTTCTTCATGCTTTATGCACTCATCTACTCCCTTTCTTACAAACACATCTTAGAACCCTTCACTTGCTTAAAGTTCCCCAAATCAGATATTTCTTCATATAGCAAGACTTTCTTGATTCACCTAATTGCTGCTGGTATTTTCCTCTTGGCCATGCACGTATTCCGCCATGTGTTATATGGTCCGCTTTATACTGCTTCCTTCTGGACACATTTCTATCATGAAGGTTTAATTTTTAAATAATGTTGATCTTTAAAAGTTACTCTCTTGTATTTTGCATGCAGAGACACTATTAATTCACAATAATTTCTATCTTTGGCAATTAAACATATTTTCCCCCTTCCCCTATTTAAAAAAATGAGTTCTACATATTTTAGAGTAGATAAACTACAGAGGAAAAACAATTTTACAACTGGCATTCTGAATAACCATGCAATGTCTAGGGATTGTTAAGAAATTAACATCTTAAAGTCATATTCACCAGTGAAATCTTGTGAAATGATGATGCCAAAGTTTAAGTCAAAAGAGTAAAAGCAAATCTCAAATAAAAAAATTTATATTTCAAAAAAATATATTATTGTCAAATAGAGAAGTGTTTTCTCCTGAATACTTTTTGAAATTGCAAATGGAATATTGTAATATGCAGCCTTTAATTCCAGACATCATTGAAAGTTAAGTAAAGAAAAATTTGATTTATTATAGAGCAAGATAATTAACTGTATAAGTGTGAAGTATTATAATTATTATTTTCTTAAATCTAGAAATTCTGAAGTGATATAATTGCTTAAAGGTTTTTTATTACTTTTGCTACACAATTGAATAATTACATAATTACTTATAAAAATATAACATTTAGATGAGAAAAAGAGCAACTTAGCAATTGTGAATTACTTCAATAAATTTTCTACTCTGATCTTCTTTAGAGTAGAGAAATAGCCCTTAGTTCCTTGCAGTTTTTTTAAACATTTATTAACATTCGTTTTTAATATGGTTACATGATTCATGCTGCTACTTTTCCCTTCACCCCCCCCGGGGTCCCCCCACCCATGCCGATGCCCATTTCCACTGGTTTTATCATGTGTCATTGATCAAGACCTATTTCCAAATTGTTGATAGTTGCATTGGTGTGGTAGTTTCGAGTCAACATCCTCAATTATGTCCACCCCAACGCATGCATTCAAGCAGTTGTTTTTCTTATATGTTTCCTCTCCTGCAGTCCTTCCTCTGAATATGGGTAGCATTCCTTTCCATAAATCCCTCAGAGCTGTCCTCTGTCATTGCATTGCTGCTGGTACAGAAGTCCATTACATTCGATTTTACCATAGTATGTCAGTCTCTGTGTACAGTGTTCTTCTGGCTCTGCTCCTTTCACTTTGCATCAATTCCTGGAGGTCGTTCCAGTTCACCTGGAACTCCTCCAGTTTATTATTCCTTTGAGCACAATAGTATTCCATCACCAGCAAATACCACAATTTATTCAGCCATTCCCCAATTGAAGGGCATACTCTCTTTTCCAGTTTTTTGCCACCATAAAAAGCGCAGCTATAAATATTTTTGTACAAGTCTGTTTATTAATGATCTCTTTGGGGTACAAAACCAACAATGGTATGCCTGGTTCAAAGGGCAAGCATTTTTTTACAGACTTTGAGCATAGTTCCAAATTGCCAAACAGAATGGTTTGATCAGTTCACAACTCCACCAGCAATGCATTAATGTCCCAATTTTGCCACATCCCCTCCAGCATTCATTACTCTCCCCTTCTTTCATTTTAGCCAATCTGCTAGGTGTGAGGTGATACCTCAGAGTTGTTTTGTTTTGCATTTCTCGAATTATTAGAGTTTTAGAACACTTTCTCATGTGCTTATTTATACTTTTGATTTCTTTACCTGAAAATTGCCTATTCATGTCTCTTGCCCATTTTTCAATTGGGGAATGGCTTGATTTTTTATACAATTGATTTAACTCTTTGTGTATTTGAGTAATTAGACCCCTGTCAGAGTTTTTTGTTATAAAGATTTTTCCCAATTTGTTGTTTCCCTTCTGATTTTGACGACATTGTTTTTGTTTGTACAAAAGCTTTTTAGTTTAATATAATCAAAACCATTTAATTTCCATTTTGTAATTTTCACTAACTCTTGCTTGGTTTTAAAGTCTTTCCTTTCCCAGATATATGACAAGTATACTATTTTGTGTTAACTTAACTTATTTATAGTTTCCCTCTTTATATTCAAGTCATTCAGCCATTCTGAATTTATCTTGGGGTAGGGTGTGAGATGTTGATCTAAACCTAATCTCTCCCATATTGTTTTCCAAATTTCCCAGCAGTTTTTGTCAAATAGTGGATTCATGTCCCAAAAGTTGGGCTCTTTGGGTTTATCATACATGGTCTTGCTGATGTCATTTACCCCAAATCTATTCCACTGATCCTCCCTTCTGTCTCTTAGGCAGTACCATATTGTTTTGTTGACTGCTGCTTTATAGTATAGTTTAATATCTGGTACTGCTAGGGCCCCTTCCTTCACATTTTTTTTTCATTATTTCCCTTGATATTCTTGATCTTTTGTTATTCCAAATGAAATTTGTTATAGTTTTTCCTAATTCAGTAAAGAAGTTTTTTGGGAGTTTGATAGGTATGGCGCGAAATAGGTATATTAATTTGGGTAGAATGGTCATTTTTATTATGTTAGCTCATCCTACCCATGAATGATTAATGGCTTTCCAATTGTTTAGATACAATTTTATTTGTTTGGAAAGGGTTTTGTAGTTGTTTTCTTATAATTGCTGTGTTTGTTTTGGTAGATAGATTCCCAAGTATTTTATATTGTCTAGGGTGATTTTAAATGGTGTTTCACTTTCTACCTCTTGCTGCTCTAATGTGTTGGAAATGTATAGAAATACTGATGATTTATGTGCATTTATTTTGTATCCTGCAACTTTGCTAAGGTTGTTGATTATTTCTACAAGCTTCTTAGTTGATTCTCTAGGATTTTTTAGTAGACCATCATATCATCTGCAAAGAGTGATAGCTTAGTCTCCTTATTGTCTATATTGATACCTTCAATTTCTTTTTCTTCTCTAACTGCTACTGCTAGTGTTTCTAGTACCATGTTGAACAATAGAGGTAATAATGGGCATCCTTGTTTTACACCTGATCTTATTGGGAAGGCTTCTAATTTATCCCCATCATTGCATATGATGTTTGTTGATGGTTTTAGGTATATACTGTTTATTATTTTTAGGAAAGGTCCTTCTATTCCTATACTTTTCAATGTTTTCAATAGGAATGGATGCTGTATTTTGTCAAAGGCTTTCTCAGCATCTATTGAGATAATCATGTGATTTTTGTTTGTTAGACTGTTGATATGGTCAATTATGAGGATGGTTTTCCTAATGTTGAACCATCCTTGCATTCCTGGTATAAATCCCACCTGATCATGGGGGATGATGTTCTTAATTACTTTTGGAGTCTCTTTGCTAATATTCTATTTAAGCTTTTTGCATCTATGTTCATTAGGGAGTTTGGTCTGTAATTTTCTTTCTCCATTTTTGATCTCCCTGGCTTTGGAATCAGTACCATATTTGTGTCATAAAAGGAATTTGGTAGGACTCCTTCTTTGCTTATCATATCAAATAATTTCTATAGTATTGGGATTAGTTGCTCTTTGAATGTCTGATAGAATTCACTTGTGAATCCATCAGGCCCTGGCGATTTTTTCTTAGGGAGTTCTTTGATGGCTTGTTCAATTTCTTTTTCTGAAATGGGATTATTTAGGTATTCTATTTCTTCTGCTGTTAATCTAGACAATTTATATTTTTGTAAATATTCATCCATATCTACTAGATTGTTATATTTATTGCCATATAACTGGGCAAAAGAGTTTTTAATGATTGCCTTAATTTCCCCTTCATTAGAGGTAAGGTCTCCCTTTTCATCTTTGATACTGTCAATTTGGTTTTCTTCTTTCCTTTTTTTATTAGATTGACCAATACCTTGTCTATTTTATCTGTTTTTTTAAATACTAGCTTCTAGTCTTATTTATTAATTCAATAGTTCTTTTACTTTCGATTTTATTAATTTCTCCCTTGATTTTTAGTATTTCTAATTTAGTTTTCATCTGGGGATTTTTAATTTGCTCACTTTCTAATTTTTTGAGTTGCATGCCCAATTCATTAATCTCTGCCCTCCTTAATTTGTTAATATATTCACTCAAGGATATAAATTTCCCCCTGAGTACTGCCTTAGCTGCATCCCACAGAGTTTGGTAGGATGTCTCATCATTGTCATTCTCTTCAATGACATTGTTGATTGTTTCTATGATTTCTTCTTTGACTAATTGGTTTTGGAGAATCATATTATTTAATTTCCAATTGGTTTATGATTTGCCTGTCCAGGTGCCCTTACTAATGATTATTTTTATTGCATTATCATCTGAGAAGGTTGCATTTATTATTTCTGCTCTTTTGCATTTGTTTGCAGTGTTTCTATGCCCTATCACATGGTCAATCTTTGTGAATGTACCATATGCAGCTGAAAAGAAGGTGTATTCCTTTTTGTCCCTATTCATTTTTCTCCACATATCAATTAAATCTAGTTATTCTAGGGCTTCATTCACCTCTCTTACCTCTTTTTTATTTATTTTTGGTTTGATTTATCTAAATCTGAAAGAGGAATTTTTAGATTTCCCACTATTATGGTTTTACTATCTATTTCCTCCTTGAGTTCTGTCAGTTTCTCCTTTATGAATTTGGATGCTATGCCACTTGTTGCATACATATCGAGCAGTATTATTTCCTCATTGTTTATACTGCCTTTAATCAGGATGTAATGACCTTCCATGTCTTTTTTAATCATATCTATTTTTACTTTGGCTTCGTCAGAAATCACAATTGCCACTCCTGCCTTCTTTTTCTCATTTGATGCCCAAAGGTTTTGCTCAAGCCCTTAACCTTAAACTTGTGTATGTCCACCCGCTTCATCTGTGTTTCTTGTAGACAACATATGGTAAGATTTTGGTTTCTAATCCACTGTGCTATTTGCTTCCGTTTTATGAACAAGTTCATCCCATTCACATTCAGAGTTGTAATTATCAGTTGTGCATTCACTGACATTTTCATATCCTCCCCTTTTCCTACCCCTTCTTCTAATACTATTTCCTTTTAAAGCAGTGGTTTGCTTTAAGCCAGTAACCCTTATCCCCTCCCTTGATTAACTTCCCTTTCTACCCCCTCCTTTATTATTCCCCTCTTTTTATTTTTGAAAAGCCTAATGAATTCCCTCCCCCTTCTTCTTCCCTCCTTTTTTAGCCTCCACACTCCCCTGCTCCCCTTGGTTTATCCCTTCCGACTTTATCAGTAGGGTTAGATAGAGTTTTATATCCCAATGGATAATATAGCTACTCTTCCTTCTCCAGGTTGATTACACTTAGTGTAAGGTTTAAATATTACCTCTTTATGCTCTCTTCTTCTCCTTCTTATAATAGTATTTGTCCCCTCCCCTTCCCATGCCCTCTTTGTGTGTAACAGAATATCCTATTTTTCTTATTCTCTCAAGTTTTTCTTGGTGTCCCCTACTAGTCACCCCCCTCTTTCCCACCACCCATATCATCTTAGAACATTTAGTATTCTACCCTCTCCCTATGAATTGTTCTTCTGATCACTATAATAGTGAATACTATAATATTGAATAGAGTTCACTACAGAGAATTATACATAGCCTTTCTCCACATAGGAATACAGATAATTAGATCTTACTGAGGCCCTTAAAAAGGCAAATTTAAAAATTATGAGTTTTCTTTCTTTCCCCTCTGTTTCTTATTTACCTTTTCCTGTTTCTCTTGACTTTTTGGTTGGATATCAAACTTTCCATTTAGTCCTGTTCTTTTCTGTGCAAGTACTTGGAAATCTTCAATTTTGTTGAATGCCCATACTTTCCCCTGGAAGTGTATAGTTGGTTTTGATGGGTGGTTGATCCGTGGTTGAAGGCCCAGTTCTCTTGTCTTTCTGAATATCATATTCTAAGCCTTGCAGTCTTTTAGTGTGGAGGCTGCTAGATTCTGTGTGATCCTGATTGGTGCTCCTTGATATTTGAATTGTCTCTTTCTCACTTCTTGTAAGATTTTTCTTTTACTTGGAAGCTCTTGAATTTGGCTATTATATTCCTTGGTGTTGCCCTTTCTGGGTCTAGTGTAGAGGGTGATCTATGGATCCTTTCAATATCTATATATAGCCCTCTTGTAGAACAATTTTGCTGAATAAATTCTTTTAGTATGGAGTCCAAGTTTCTATTAATTTCTGGTTTTTCTGGAAGACCAATGATTCTGAAATCGTCTCTTTTAGACCTGTTTTCTTGGTCTGTCACTTTCTCATTGAGATATTTCATGTTTCCTTCTATTTTATCTGTCCTTTGACTTTGTTTTATTTGTTCTTGTTGTCTTGAGAGATCATTAGCTTCTAATTGCTCAATTCTAGCCTTTAGGGACTGGTTTTCCTTTTCAATCTGGTCATTTCTCTTCTTCAGTTGACTTGCCTCACTTTCCAATTGTGAAATTCTGCTTAAACTGTTATTTTCTTTCCTGATTTCCTTTTGAGCTATTTCCCATTTCTCTAGCCAAATCTTTTCCAACTTTTTTGTCATCTCAGATTTTAACTCTTCAAGAGCTTGTGACCAGTTTTCATTATTTTGTGAGGGTCCGGATATGATTGCTTGTTTTTTCTCCTCTTCTGTTTGATCGGTTGTCTGGATTTTCTCAGTGTAAAAGTTGTGGAGTTTTAAAGATTTCTTCTTGTTGTTGTTAATCTTTCTCTTCTGGGCTTCCTGATTCTGGGTTGCCATTGTTAGCCCAGCCCATTCTCAGCTTTATCCTCACTCTCAGTGTCCGTCTGCACTCAGGGTCTGTCTGCACTCTTTTGGCTCCTGAGGTCTCAGGTCTGGTTGTTTTCAAGGTCAAGCCCCCTGGTGGACCCCCTTGCTTGATCCTCTGTAAAGGAGGTTCCTTTACAGGTCTCAGGGTGCTGCTTCCACAGTCGTATACATGTCTTCCATGGTTCCCCACTCAGGGTTTCAGAGCCTTCTCTCACGCCTGTGTCTGCCTCCATCAGTGCCTGAGCTCCGTTTCCTTGCTCAAAGTCCGTACGAGTTCTTTAGCCTTTTGGGGTCCTAAGTCTTGCTGCTCTCATGAATAGGCCCTGGAGCTGCCAATGACTCAATGGGTGCCCCAAACTTCCTCTATTTCTTTTGAGCTGGCTTTGGCTTTGTAGGTGGTGTGTGTGTGGGGGTGGGGGTTGCTCAGCCCGCGATATAGTGAGAGCTGTTTCACCCCTTTATAGTATGGAAATGTCACAATTCCATGTACCTTTCACGCTGCACCCTGTTTTGGGGTCCCTCTGTTTGTCTGGTTTTGTTTTTATGTCCCGTTGAGGAGTCCTGTATGTTTTGGTTAAGAGAGGTTAAGCCCTACTTTTTACTCTGCCGCCATCTTAACCCAGAAGCCTATCAAAAGCGTTCCTTGAAGTTTTGTAAGCAAGACACAGGCTGATATAGTTAACCAAGGTGGAAAGGTATTAAATCTGTAAGAGAATAAAATGACCATGTCTACAGTTTGATGACCAGAATATCCTAGTACAGATAGGCATTGAAACAGGAGGTTGATCATTAAACAGCGAGTATATATGTTTCAAGATAAATATATATATACATATATAATTGTGATATGTATCATAGTGAATATATACCTGTATGTATACATATTCATGCAACCACACACACATGATAATCACATATTTTTTTGGTAAACTCTTCCTTTTCAGTAATGTTCAACTCTCTGTGACCATATTTGGAGCTTTCCTGGCAAAGACAGTATAGTAGTTTGCAATTTCCTTTCCCAGCTCACTTTATAGATGAGGAAACAAGCAAAGATAATTAAATAACTTGTCCTGGGTCACAAAGTTAGTAAGTATCTGAGGCAAGACTTGAAATCTCAGAAATGAATCATTCTTGCTCCAAGCCTGGCACTGTATCTATTGAGCCACTTAGCTATCTGCATATTATATTTAATATATTATAATTACAGTTAAAATAATATGCATATATATTATCACTATGCACACTGTTATAATGGTCCTGCTAATATGAGAAGCTGAAACTGAGTGTGTGTGTGTGTGTGTGTGGGTGATACCTAAGTGTAACACTTAAGTTGTGATAGTGAAACACAAAGGGCCCACAAGACAATTGTACTGAATCTGCTAGACTCAACTTCAGAATAAAAGTGTCCCAGAATAGTCAGCCAAATGAAGAATCTGTGAATAGAATTGTACAGATACTTCTAACTGACTAATCTGGCCTAGTAGGATAACTCTAGAATTTGAATGTGGACTATATCTTGCTATGAATGTTACTATTCTCTTTTCCCTCAAATTTCCCAGGGATATAATCACTAAGCCTAAAGATAGAGATGACACCAATCTAGGTAAGGTCAGAGATTTAATGTGATTCATTCAGGCTTATGAGGGGAGCAGGGTAAATAACTGGAAAGGAGGGAAACAGGAATATCTTGATCTAAACTAATGCTGACAAAGATGATACTTGAATCGAAGGTAATCAAGATTATCAGTTGTCAATTGATAATTTCCAGTTGCCAGCCTGGAAGGGCCAGACTAGTTCACCCAAATTAAGCTATTTGCTGACGGATGTTGTTTTTTCTTCTTAGAGTATGGATCAGGAACAGGTTACTCAGGATAAAGGTATCACAGGATCAGGGACTGTGAGATTGGTCAATGGAGTTTGATGGTAATTCAAGTTGACCTAAGGCCTACCCTTACCACCACCACAAACCTTCCACTACCCCAAATATCTCAGATTGAGACCCTGTGTCAGCTCAAATCCTTCCTTTTACACATGAGCATCAACTGATTTGGCACAAGCCAGCTCCTGCCAGGCTAAGTTCATTCCATGTTATAATCAGGTAACTGTCCATCATCTTGCTTTACATATTGCTTTGCAAAATATCATTACAACACACATATATACACGCATGATTAAATAATTTTCTTCCTTTGAGTCTATTATAATGTCATCATTGATCACTTTCCACAAAACTTTGGAAGACTCAGGGATGCAAGTGGCCAAAAGGAAAATGTAAAGGAATTTGGAAATAATAAGTTGACTATTATTTATTATCAGCAATTCCTTTTATGAAGAAGTACTAGACAAAAACTAATTGAGGACCTTTATGGCAAGAAATTGTGGGGGGGACAGTAGATCAGGTAATGAAAGAGAGGCAGAAAAGGAGAACCTAAGTTTTATTTAGGGAATAATAAAATATTAAGAGGTCCAGAAGACTTCAGCTGTATTGGATATACCTTCTGATTAAGATTTTTTAAAAAAATAAATAAGAAATACTTGCACAGGATGAAAACTATGGGTATTTTATGACCTTTACATAGAGAAGGGAATCCCAAAATGAAAATATCATTAATCTACTGAATATTAGTGATAAACTTTATTTTTGGCATAAGCCATTCTTAATGAAATCCAAATGTAATGGTGGTATATCTGGAAATTGTATTTTGCTATTAAGAGTAATAAGAAAATCCCTGTATTTGGCAAAGATACGTGTTATTTTATGAACAAGTATAGCATCCAAAGTAATGTCTTGCCTTATACATAACCAGGAAATTATTTATTGTGGCAAATCATAAATACATATGAAACATGCTAGAAGATAGACTATACATCAGCCTACTTTGGGTGTTCTAGAAGGATCTAAAAATCATTGAAGAAAAAAATTATCTTCATTAAGTAATACCCTTCCTTTTTACTTTAGTTACCTAGCCAAATTAACATTAGAATTTTGCCATTTCTTTTACACTAAATAGGCCATAGTTTATTGTAGGAAATACCCTTCTCACTTTGCATTCATTGACATCTTTTGAGTTAAGTGGTACCAGTGGTATTATTCAAATTGTACAAGTGAAGAATCAGAGGGTCAATGAGGTTAAGTGCTTTATTCACAGTCATGCATACTATGGGATCATAGATTGACATATGGAAGCAGCCTTATATGTCAATTAGTACAAACCCCACTTCATATAGATGAGTCATAACTAAACTGTAAAAACATTTACATCTTTTGCTCTATATCACATAGTCAGTCACTGGCAGATCTAGAATTCAATTCTATGTCCTTTGATTCCAAATTGAGGACTCCTTTGGAAGTGCCATGAGAGCCAATAGCAATTGACCTTAATGATTCTGACTTCAAATCCAGTACTCTACCAATTAAAATATGTTGCTTTCTGTAAAGAAAATCAGTCTATATGTAAACCATATTGTAGAACACTGAAGAATGCACCACATCATTAAATCATACTAGTTAGTTTCTTGAAACTCACATAGATCACCAATTCAATGCCTCACAGCTGGCCCTGGACTTATTATACAGAAAATAATAATTACAAAACCATGACAAGGACCTGAAGTTAAGTGAGGCTCTTCAGTTGATCAGCTATCACAGTAGGATATTTTTCCCTTTCTTTTAAGAATAATGGACACAGCAGGAAGCACTTCAGGTACCAGCACTATTTGATTCTGTTTGGTGGTCAAATCCTTTAAGTCTCATTAGAAACTGTTCAGACAATCTGAGGTTCCACTGTTAATAGAAAACATCATTTCCTGAAATATTCCTAAATGTTAGTTCTCTATTATTACAAACTCTACAATGCAATAATTGTAGAGAAACTTTGCATTAAAAATAATCATAAATTGACAGTTCTTGTGTATGTCTCAATATGAATATAATCTTAATTTCAAGCCACAGACAGCATGGACACCTTTGTTTTGAAAAAATACCTCTTCTTCAAGAAAGGATACATTTTCTTGCTTTTCTTGCTTACCAATGCCCAAATTTGGTGGGATTTTTTTGTTTGTTTTTATTTTTTTTTATCAGGACAGGTGAATAATATAAGTTGTAAAAGTGAACCATCACCTAACTTACCTTTATGAACTGGGACAAAAAAATGAATTAATTCTAGAGGAAAGAAGTAAAATAAGTTGATGTTTCTTAAAAATCAAACCAGTGCTTTTACTTTTTACAAACTGTAACAAAACTCAGAACAGCACTAAATTGTATGATTTCAATTTCATCTTTTCAGGAATGGGATTATGCTCCCTTGTGGTAATCAGATGAAAATAACCTAATTTTATGTTTCTCACATTGACATTTTATTGACTTTTTGTACCAAATGGACAATTGGGTCTATAGTTAAAATCAAGCAAGTACATCTTTTAAAATATTATTTTTAAAAATAATAATTTTAAAGACTCCAGAGAGATGCTATTTGTTTGTAATGAAGTGTGGTCAAGAAGCACTCTCACTCTTGTTCAAAAACAAAATTATACGGCCAAAGCCTCATAAACTTTGACTCAACAATAGCACTAGTAGGTTTATATCACAAAAAAGTCAAAGCTAGGGGAAAAGGATTCGCTTATACAAAAATATTTATAACAACTTCTTTTTATAACAACAACTTCAACCAAAACATGAAAGACATATGAGAAGTTAGAACATGGATCACAAAATGTCAGAAAGTGATTACTAAAATATACAAAAAAGAAAACGGAAACCATTTCCTCAACTAATTCTCCTATGATACAGTCTTGGAAATGCCCTTTTTACCTTTTGTAGTTTATTTCTTCTGTTCTGTTTTTTATTAAAAATAAATGAATCATCTTAATAAAAATGAAGAAGTTTCATAATTTAAAGGAAAAAGCACTGCAATAATAACTACAATATGAACAAGCTTGTGCCTAGCCAAGAGTTGAGAAAAAAAATACATTCCTTTTGTTCATTTCAGTGGTTATAGGCAAAAAGATTTAGTCTTTACAAGGCCTTCAGATATAATTTATTCCAAATTATAGAGATAAGGAAACTGAGCACCAGAGAGTTAAAGCAGATTAACCAAGATAATCAAGTATTAACAAGAACTAGAATTTGAAAACAAAGCCTTTCCTTTTGTGGAATACTGCTTCCTCTTAATCATGCCTTAGTTATCTGATATCACACATTTAAAAATACAAAGTTCATATGCTAGATAAGGAAAAAACAGAAGAGAAAAATAATGTTTCTTTTAAATTCTATTACTTAGGCAGATGAGTGTTGCAGTTGATAGAATGCAGGATGTAGAATTAGGAAGATGAGTTCAAATTTGAACTCAGACATGCTTTGACTATGTAATTGTGAACAAATTTCTTAAACTCTGCTTCACTGTCATTATCTGTAAAATGGGAATAATATTATCATCTAACTCCAAAGTTTCTTGTAGGATAAGTTGGGAAAATACTGATGAAGTGCTTTTTTTTTTGAAATTTAAAGCCATGCTGCTACCACTGCAATGATCACTGGATTATGAGGGGAAAGATTCATTCAGAAATACATGTTGTTGTTTTTTTTATTTTTATCCCTTACCTATAGAACTATTTCTGAGACTACTTTGCCAATTATAATTCCCATTGGCTTCCAGGTCCACAGAAGGATCAGTGACTAGTTTTTCCTTTAGCATTATGGGAATAACTCTAATAGTTTGTGGCTTCCAATAGTTTAGAGTCTGAGAACTCATTTGTGTTGTGATTAGACACAAATATTGAGAATATATACATTCGAGGAATATGTCCCAAATCCTGGCATTGGAAGTCCTTTTATTCCTTTGTGAATTTCTCATGAAGTTCTCCATGGGAATATTTCTTTTCAGGGTCAAGGCCTCTATTACAACCAGTACCACTTCAATATGCAAATTTATTGGGGAAAGGGGAAATATCATCTGTTTCTTGGGTATTGTGCTGTGGCTCCTTGACTTGCCTTCTCAGAAGGCATTCTGAAATGTCTCTAGATTTTGACATTTTAACAAGTCGCTTCCAAAATCTTATCATATTCAGATTGTTGCTCAGTTATCCCTTGTTTCCTGTGACTACTACTATTTCCACTTGTAGACTCTGCTATTGACAAATTACTTATGGGACCTCTGATAGAAAGTCAGGTCATCTGGTCATTACCATCCCAGAGCATTCATTTCTCTTATTGATTCACACTAAGTTCTAACTTAGCACTTCTTGATCTATCAGGGCTTCTGGTTCTATAGACAGAAGATTTTTCATCATATGAAAAATTCAGCACACATGGCTGGAAACAGACTTACAAAATTTAACAAGTTATATTGATAGATAATCAGAAAAAATATCTTTGCAAGCCTTACATAATCCACCAGGAAAGGGAAAACTGAACATGCTCCCTCTGGTATACAAAAATAAAAGTGATATCTATTTTTCAACAATATTGACAAGAGATAATCGAGTTACTGCTTGAAAGAAGGTGGTGATGAAGAGCCCTCTATTACCAAAGGTAACTCATTCATGTTTACACAAGAGTCATGATCTTTACATAAGAATATGGGTCTTTTCATTGTTACTATATGAAGAGAGTGATTTAGTCCAATTTGCCTCACAATACAGTGAAGTTTGGGAGTTATAGTATTCCAGGTATATTAAATATCCTTCATGAAGCAAGGTACTCAGGATCTCATGGGATATCTTTATACTATGATGTAACAAATAATTCAGAAGATCTTTAAGTGAAAACAGAAAATCTTAGAAGCTGATACTGTACTTAGAACCTGATAATTGAATGCCAAGACCCCGTGATTTGATCATTTGAAGGAGTACTCACCAAGGAATGCCAATTTTTCTCTATTGCTTTGACAACCAGGATCTTTTTTCTGTGCCCAGTTATCATTTTTTACTTAGCACAGCGCATGTGCACTGTGTAGTTGCCTTGTACATACCAGGCACTTAGTAAATACTTGCTGAACTTCTGCACTATAAGACTAACAATATGGAAAACTAGACATTTTCTACAAACCCTACAAATTCTGAAGCTTCTCCAAAAAAGAAATTATCTGCAAGTGTTAAAGTAATTTCAGCTGTTTCCATGAGCTGGGACACCAAGAACCTGAACACGGCAACATCAATGCACTAGGACCAGAGAAGGTTAATTCTCAGTACCAAATATACTCACTAAGCCCCTCATCCCTGACAAATACTATCATAGAAGGATTGCAAAAATTTACCCACAGGTTTGCTTTAGAATTCAATTGTATAGTTACCTATGTTGTTTTGGCTATGGAAAGCCAAAAAGTAGAAGATTATTCAATCTTGACACTGTCCCAGGATAGCAACTCTCTACTGAAGTTTATTTCAACCAGAGAATTGAGAATTATAGACTATAGGGCAAAACCCACAGGATCAAAGTACTTTTCCTTCTGACTTACAGATGAGGTTGCCATATTGCTGTCTTCTGTAATTAGAATGTGAGCTCCTTGGGAAAAGGGACTGTCATACTTTTCTAGTTGTTAACACAGCACTTTGCACAATGATTTACATGTAGCAAGCACTCAAAATGCTTTATTTATTAACACATGTGCAACTTATGTGAATTGCTCAGCTTGGAAAAAGGCTGAGATGACTCAGAAGTCTAGTCCATATAAATCAGTAAAAAAGAAAGGAGTCAGAAAATGAATGCTAAGGTATAATAAAAGGCTAGAGTCACCAAATTCTTCAGGAAGAGCAAAAATAAATTAAGGGCCTAAAGCATAAGCAGGTAAATCAACAGAAAAATTATTAATAACACAAAAGAATATAACATTAAGATCAGCTAAGACTCCATACATCTATATATAAACACTGAAAGACCAAAGACAATGAATCAAGATTTAATGTGGCAGAGAACTTTATGGTTTTCTAATAGAATTGAACTACAACAAGGTATTCCTGGATGTTTTCAAAGATAAATAAGAATTATGAAAGATGAATTAGTGGTTGGCCCAGCAGAAATTATTGAAAGAATAGGAAAATATATATATATCTTGCTTCTTATCAAAGAAGCAAAAGAGACAATTTTTTGGGTGTACCAAAGAAGTATAATCTAGAAGAAAAACAGGCAGAAAAATGCTTTATGACTGACTGATTTTTCAAGAAAATAGGAATAAGTCTACAAATGAGCTGGACCTAGGTCACACTAAATAATTTCTGTCTATTCCACAAAGATGGAGGTTGTGTTTGAGATAAAGCATAACCTTGATAGTTTATGATTCATGACATAATTTAGATATACCTGAGAGGTATACTTGCTCAGCAAAGGATTATATCAGGGTTTAAGGGTGTGAATGAGATTTGAGATACTAGATATTTTAAACATAACTTATTTTACTGTCTCAAATGTTCCCTAAACTCAAATGTGTTTCAAAACTCTACTATATTAGCAGACTAGGCAGTGTTGAATGTTTATTTATCAATCCTTCTACTGCCCGCAACTCATAAAAATAATAATCTTAGTGATGAACATCTCCAAATGTGTAGTAGGAGGGATAACTGAACTAGACCAACACATAGGATGCTCTAGCACAGGGGTCGGCAACGTATGGCTCTTGTGCCATATCTGCCTCTTTTGAGGGCCAGATATGGCTCTTTCTGCAGGAGCCATAAAGTCAACGTTTTTTCAGTCACTGTTACAGGAGCGCACACTGTTACAGGAGCATGCACTGTGAGCACTGTATGGCTCTCACGAAATTACATTTTAAAAAATGTGGGGTTTATGGTTCTCATGGCCACAAAGGTTGCCGACCCCTTCTCTAGCATATGAATTGCTTAGGTACAGACATCATTCATGCAATATATATTTATTCTCCCTTTCATCATGAACGTTGCATATTAATACATATTAGCTTTCTCATTCCTAAAGATATTACTCCAAAACCTAAAGCAGAATCCAGGCAAATTTTAGGAATTTAATAAGTATGACAGAAGCTAAGCCATTTTTTCTCAACAGATAATTAATTATGGAGAGCAATATTGTGAATTATATAGCAGACCTTCTGCTAGAGAACACAACCTAGAAAATATCAGATAATTGCTAACATAATGAAACTTTAAGAATGTAAATTAATGTGAGGGGGCCTCCTTCAAACTTGTCTTTTAATGTTGAAGGCACTGTCAGCTTTCCAGTCATTCGTGTCTACAAAATTGATGCCATGACTGATCCTTCAATCTTTTCCCTCTTCTATATCCATTAAATTGCCAACTGTTGTCAATTCAGTCTCTACCAAATATCTCACATATGTTCTGGTCTGTCTACTCACACAGCTCCTTGCTTATTTCAGGCTATAGTTATTTTTCATTTTTTGTTATTTCATTTTTAAAAATACCATTGATTTTTATTTTTCATATATAACATAATATTACGTTTAACACATCAATAATATAAAACATATGGTTTATTATAAATATATAAATTATAATAAATATGCTTATCCAAGAGAAAAAAAATTCTCACATTAACTCTGTCCAAAAAGTGGTCTCATTTTTCTTATTCTCCTTGAATCTAGAAATCGGGTAATGTGATATAGGTTGTATATATATATATTATCATATAATACATTTTTTTCTGTTCATTGTGTGAAACAAGACACATATTGCTTACACAAGAGGAAAATTCATGGAGGAAATTAAGTGAAGAATTGTAGTTTCAATCTGCATTTGGACTCCATCTGTTCCTTCTATGGCAATGGATAGCCTTTTTCATTATGAATTCCTTAGAGGTTTTCCTGGATCCTCACCTCAATAATAGTTAAGTCATTTACAGTATATCATCATACATTATTGTTGTCACAGTGTATAATGTGTGAAAAGGGAATTCTTTGTTGTCTTTGTCTATTCTGAGTTTACATTTTTGAAAGGGAATCCTTTTTTCCCTTTCTCTATTTTGAGTTAACAATAACTTTGGTTAACAATAATTTAAGTATCCCTACTTGGTAGACAAGGTTAATTCTCCTTTGCCTACTTTTGAATTGAATCAACAAAAGATTAAACACCTACTTAATACTAGGTGAGAAACTAGCAAGGTACTTAGAGAATTCAAACTTCAATCAGCTAAGAATCTGTTATCCCTTTTGATGAATAATCACCTCTCCAGAAGGTGAGAAGTGGTTCCCACAAAAACTGCCCCATGAACAATGCTAGGCAATTTGGAACCTGTGATTGGCCCTTGTGAAGAGGGGAAGGGACAAGAAGCCACTATAAAAGGCCCTGAATTTCTAGGGGCAGGGAGGTCAACTCCAAGAAGGAATTCAGCTTCAAGAAGGAGGTCAACTTCAAGAAGAGTGTCAGCTTCACTATTCCCCAATTGAAAATGGGCAAGGGACATGAATAGACAATTTTCAGATAAAGAAATCAAAACTATCAATAAGCACATGAAAAAGTGTTCTAAATATCTTATAATTAGAGAAATGCAAATCAAAACAACTCTAAGATACCACCTCACAAATAGCAGATTAGCTAACATGACAGCAAAGGAAAGTAATAAATGTTGGAAGGGATATGGCAAAATCGAGACATTAATGCATTGCTGGTGGAGTTGTGAATTGATCCCCAAACTCTGGAAAGCAATTTAAAACTATGCCCAAAGGGCTTTAAAAGATTGTCTGTCCTTTGATCCAACCATACCACTGCTGGGTTTATACCCCAAAGAGATAATAGGGAAAATGACTTGTACAAAAATATTTATAGCTGTGCTCTTTGTGGCACAAAATTGGAAAATGAGGGGATGTTCTTGGGGAATGGCTGAACAAATTGTTGAATATGCTGGTGATGGAATACTATTGTGCTCAAAGGAATAATGAACTGGAGGAATTCCATGTGAACTGGAATGACCTCCAGGAATTGATGAAGAGTGAAAGGAGCAGAACCAGGAGAACATCATACACAGATATTGATACACTGTGGTACAATCATATGTAATGCACTTCTGTACTAGCAGCAATGCAATGATCCAGGACAATTCTGAGGGACTTATGAGAAAGAATGTTATCTACGTTCAGAGGGAGAATTGTGGGAGTAGAAACATGAAGAAAAACAATTGCTTGAACACATGGGTTGATGGGGATATGATTGGGGTTGTTAACTCTAAATGATTACCCTAGTGCAATTATCAATAATATGGAAATAGGTCTTAATCAATTATACATGTAAAACCCAGTGAATTGCACATTAGCTATGGAGTGAAAGTACATGAATCATGTAACCATAGAAAAATATTCCAAATTAATTCATTAAATAAAATTTTTCAATTAAAAAAAATAAAGTCGGCTTTAAGAAGAAAGTCAGCCTCAGGAGTCATCTTCACCTCAAGTCATCATCTTGACCTCCCTTTTGGAGGGAACTTGGGTGAGTGAATAGTTGGCTTTCCTTTCTCTTCTTCTGGAGAGAGTTTAATTCCAGTTGAAGGTAATGTCTTCTCTACCCCCTCTGTATTTCTCAACTTTACTCTTTTCAGTCTTTCCACCTCTTTTGTAAATAAAAGCTATTAAAAGTCATTTTGACTTTGAGCAATAATACTTTGTCAGCAACTACCACATTATATATAATGTTCATGAGTTTTAGTCAAACTATTAAAATTTAATTCCTTCAAATGTTCTTCTGGTTCTACTCACTGAAATTCATTCATATCACTTCAAAACAATTTCCCAGGTTTTCTGTGATCATATTTTTTGTCATTTTTATGGTATTATTATATTAATTGAATTATATTAATAAACAACAAATTTTTCAGCCATTCCATAAAGATCCCTTCAGTTTCTAGTTTTTATGATTAGTTTTAAGTTGGACTAGGGATACCATCTATTAATTGGTCTCCCTACTTTCAGTTTTTCCTCTTTTCCAATTCATCCTCTAGATAGCTTCCATACTAATCTATCTAAGGTAAAGGTATGCTCATATCATCTCCTCCAAAATACTCCAGAATTTTCAGTGGCTTCCCATTTTCTCTGGGATAAAAAAACACCCTCATTAGATTGGCATTTCAAGTTCTTTGTATTTTGGAGCCAGGCTTAAATTTTCCATTGCCTTTGAATATTCTAAGTTTCATTCAATTGGATCATGTTGTTACATGAACTTGGAACATGACTTCTGATTTTGTCCTCTTTCATTGTCTCTATCTAATACTTATAATTAATTTCTATCTCACCTCTGCTTTCTAGAATCTTCAGGTAGCTTCAAAAAGTAACTCAAATCCTACATGCTACCAAAATTCTTTCCTAAGCCCCATATTCATTATCACGTTGTTTCTTTTCTCAAATTAGCTTGAATCTATTTATATTTACTTTTTGATTTCTCGGAGTAAAATGGAATTTGCTTTGGATATAAAACATTTTTCGTTCCACTTAGACTCCCCAGTGACTACCACCAAAGAGAACACTTAAAAATGCTTATTTAATTGAATAACCCAAGAAGAGTAGTATTATATTTACTGCCTTTACTATATGTGGAACATATTTTTCATTATGTCCCTCTTCAAAAAATAATGAAGATTTGAAAGCCCTCTAAGGTCTAAATAGTTGTCCAATGTAACTCTAGTGTAAAAGACTGAGAAAAAGAAGAAATAGATGTTACACATAATAACTTGCACTTAAGGGCCTAATGCTTATAGTTTTGTTCTTTTTAACTTTTATCAAGCTATTAAGTAAAAACATTGGTGAATGAAAACCTATGCTTCCTCTCAATATTCTTATGTTTGCTGAGAATGGCACTGTTTATCTCTCTATCCAGCTTCACAACCTTGGAATCATTGTTGACTCTTCCATTTTATCTAACTCTCTTTTAGAATGAATTTTTAATTTTAGCAGCTCACCAGGGACTGCTCCTGTGAGCAGCAAGACATAAGACCCCAAGAGGCTAAAGAACGTGTGGACTTTGAACAGAGACCCTGAGCTTGGACCTTGAGTGGGGACACAGTGCAGAAGGGTGCAAAACTGTGGAAGCAGTGCCCTAAGACTGTTAAAGGAGCTTTAGGCAGAGGAACAAGCAAGAGGACCACTAGGAGGATTGACCCTGAGAAAAACTAGACCTGAGACCTCAGGAGCCTAAAGGGTGTAGACAGACCCTGGGCATGAGGATAAAGCTGACAGGGCACATGGCTTACAATGGCAAACCATCCACAGGAACCCCAGAAGAGAAAGATCAAGAAGAAACCATTAACACTAGACAACTTTTACACAGAAAATATCCAGACAACAGAGGAAATCTCAGAGGAGAACAAGCAAGTAACCATATTCAAACCTTCCCCCCAAAATTAAAAATGGTCACAAGCTCTTAAAGAGTACAAATCTCAGATGATGAGAAAGATGGAAGAGATCTGGCAAGAAAATAACAGATTAAAAGGAAGAATTTTGCAATTGGAAAGTGAGGCTCAGAAATCAAATGAATTGATAAGCAAATTGAAGACCAGAAATGACCAGTTGGAAGCCTTGACAAATCAAACAGAACAGATTGAAAAGGAAAACCAAAAGATTATTCCGAAAAACCAGTCTTTAAAGACTAGAATTGGGCAATGAGAAGCCAATGATCTCTCAAAAGAGAAAGAACAAATAAAGCAAAGTCAAAAGACTGAAAAAATAGAAGGAAACATAAAATCTCTCACTGAGAAATTGACAGATCAAGAAAATAGGTCTAGAAGAGACAATTTGAGAATCATTTGTCTTCCTGAAAAAGCAGAAATTAATAGAAATTTGTACTCCATAATAAAATAAATTATTCAGCAAAACAGCCCTGAAGTTCTGCAACAAGAGGGCCATACAGACATGAAAAGGATCCATAGATCACCCTCTACACTAGGTCCTGAAAAGACAATCCCCAGGAATATAATAGCCAAATTCAAGAGCTTCCAAGTAAAAGAAATTACGAGAAGCCAGAAAGAGACAATTCAGATAACAAGGAGCACCAATCAGGAGCACACAGGATCTGGCAGCCTACACACTAAAAGACCTCAAGGCTTGGAATATGATATTCAGAAAGGCAAGAGAACTGAGTCTCCAAAGATCACCTACCCATCAAAACTGACTATATACTTCCAGGGGAAAGTATGGGCATTCAACAAGATAGAAGATTTCCAAGTATTTGCACAGAAAAGTCCAGGACTAAATGGAAAGTTCGATATACAAACATAAAAAAAAGAGAAACATGAAAAGGTAAATGAGAAACAGAGGGGAAAGAAAGAAAACTCTTATGTTTAAATTTGCCTCTTTCGGGGCTTTAATAAGATCAAAATATTTGTTTTCCTATATGGAAAAAGGCTAGGTGTAACCTTCAAAAACTGTATACACTATTATAGTAATTAGAAGAATTATTCACAGGGAGAGGTTGGAGCACTAAATGGTCTAAGATGAGATGGGGGGAGAGAGGGATGAATAGTAAATGGCACCAAGAGAAACTTGAATGAATAAGAAAAATAAGACATTCTATACCACACAAAGAGGACATTGGAAGGAGAGGGGATGAATACTATTATAAGAAGGAGAGGAAGAGAGCATTAAGAGGTAATATTTAAACCTTACCCTCAGGAGAATTAACTCTGTGAGGAAAGAGTAGCTATATCCTTTGGGATATAGAATTCTATTTAAACCTACTGAGAAAGTCTGAAGGGATAAACCAAGGGGAGCAGGGGAGTGGGGAGGGCAAAAAAGGGAAGGGAGGAGAAGGGAGAGGGAATTCATTTGGCGTTAAAAATATAAAGAGTGGAATAATAAGGGAGGGGGTAAAAAGGGAAGTAAATCAAGAGAGGGGACTAGGGGGACTGGTCTAAAACAAACCACTGGTATAAAAAGGAAATAGTATAAGAAGAAGGGGTAGAATTAAGAGAGGATACCAAAATATTGGGGAATATACAACTGATAATTATAACTCTAAATGTGAATGGAATGAATTCACTCATAAAATGGAAGCAAATAGCTTCCATTAGAAGTGGATTAGAAATCAGAGTCCTACCATATGGCACCTACAAGAAACACATATGAAGCAGTTGGACATACAGAGGTTTAAGGTAAATGACTGGAGCAAAATCTTTTGGGCTTCAAATTAGAAAAAGAAGGCAGGAGTGGTGATCATGATTTCTGGAAAAGCTAAAGTAAAAATAGATATGATTAAAAGAGACAGGGAAGGTAATTACATCCCGATGAAAGGAAGTATATACAATGAGGAAATAACAGTACTCAACATGTATGCACCAAATGGTAAAACATCCAAATTCCTAAAGAAGAAACTGGCAGAGCTCAAGAAGGAAATAGTAAAACCATACTAGTGGGATATCTAAATATTCCTCTTTCAGATCTAGATAAAGTAAATAAAAATAAATAAGAGATAAGAGAGGTGAATGAAATCCTAGAAAAATTAGAATTAATAGATATGTAGAGAAAAATAAATAGGGACAAAAAGGAATACACTTTCTTTTCAGCTGCACAAAGTACGTTCACAAAGATTGACCATGTAACACAGCACAGAAACATCCCCCCAAAATGCAAAAGAGCAGAAATGATAAATGTAACCTTCTCAGATTATAATGCAATAAAAATAATAATTAGTGAGGGCACCTTGCCAGGCAAATCAAAAACTAATTGGAAATTAAATAATATTATTCTTCAAAACCAGTTAGTTAAATAAGAAATCATAGAAACAATTAATAATTTAATTGAAGAGAATGACAATGATGAGACATCCTAGATATCCTACCAAACTCTGTGGAATGCAGTTAAGACAGTATTCAGTGGGAAATTTATATCCTTGGATAAATATATTAACAAATTAAAGAGGGCAAAGATCAATGAACTGGGCTTGCAAAATAAAAAACTAGAAAGGGAAAAAATTAAAAATCCCAACTAAAGACCCAGTTAGAGATTACAAAAATTAAAGGAGAAATCAATAAAATTTAAAGTAAAAGAACTATTGAATTAATAAATAAGACTAGAAGCTGGTGCTTTGAAAAATCAAACAAAATTGACAAAGTACTGGTCAATCTAATTTAAAAAAGAAAAGAACAAAACCAAATCATCCGTTTCAAAGAAGAAAAGGGAGACCTCACCTCTAATGAAGAGGAAATTAAGGCAATCATTAAAATTTATTTTGCCGAATTATATGGCAATAAATGTAGCAATCTAGGTGAGAGGGATGAATATTTACAAAAATTCAATTTTTGTAAAATTGCTTATATTAACAGAAGAAGAAATAGAATACTTAAATAATCCCATCTCAGAAAAAAGAAATTGAACAAGCCATCAAAGAACTCCCTAAGAAAAAATCCTCAGAGACTAATGGATTCACAAGTGAATTCTATCAAACCTTCAAAGAACAAATAACTCTAATACTATACAAACTATTTGACATAATAAGCAAAGAAGGAGTTCTACCAAATTCCTTTTATGATACAAATATGGTACTGATCCCAAAGTCAGGTAGATAAAAAAGAGAGAAAGAAAACTATAGACCAATCTCCTTAATAAACATAGATGCAAAAATCTTCAACAGAATACTAGCAAATACATGACAGCAAGTCATCACAAGGGTTATTCATTATGATAAGGTGGGATTTATACCAGGAATGAAAGGATGGTTCAGCATTAGGAAAACCATCCACATAATTGACCATATCAACAAGCAAACCAACAAAAACCACATGATTATCTCAATAGATGCTATAAAAAGCCTTTGACAAAATACAATATCCATTCCTATTGAAAACACTGGAAAGTATAGGAATAGAAGGACCTTTCCTAAAAATAATGAATAGTGTTTTTCTAAAACCATCAAAAAGCATCATATAAAATGAGGATAAATTAGAAGCCTTCCAAGTAAGATCAGGTGTGAAACAAGGATGCTCATTATCACCTCTATTATTTAACATTGTACTAGAATCACTAGCAGTAGCAATTAGAGAAGAAAAAGAAATTGAAGGCATTAAAACAGGCAATGAGGAGACTAAGCTATCACTCTTTGCAGATGATACAATGGTCTACTTAGAAAATCCTAGAAAATAAACTAAAAAACTAGTAGAAATAATCAAGAACTTCAACAAAGTTGCAGGATACAAAATAAATGCACATAAATCATCAGCATTTCTATGTATTTCCAACACATCACAACACCAAGAGGTAGAAAGAGAAACACCATTTAAAATAACCTTAGACAATATAAAGTACTTAGGAATCTATCTACCAAAACAAACACAGGAATTATGTGAAAACAACTACAAAACACTTTCCAAACAATTAAAAGTAGATCTAAACAATTGGAAAACCATTGATTGCTCATGGATAGAACAAGCTAACATACTAAAAATCACCCATTCTACCCAAATTAATTTACCTATTTAGTGCCATATCTATCAAACTACCTTAAAACGTTTTTACTGAGTTAGAAAAAACTATAACAAAGTTCATTTGGAAGAACAAAAGGTCAAGAATATCAAGGGAAATAATGAAAAAAATGTGAAGGAAAGGGGCTTATATTAAACTAAAAAGCTTTTGTACAAACAAAAACAATGTAGTCAAAATCAGAAGGGAAACAACAAATTGGGAAAAAAATCTTTATAACAAAAAACTCTGACAGGGGTCTAATTACTCAAATATAAAAGGAGTTAAATCAATTGTATAAAAAATCAAGCCATTCCCCAATTGATAATTGGGCAAGAGACACGAATAGGCAATTTTCAGGTAAAGAAATCAAAAGTATCAATAAGCACATGAGAAAGTGTTCTAAATCTCTAATAATTAGAGAAATGCAAATCAAAACAATTCTGAGGTATCACCTCATACCTAGCAGATTGGCTAAAATGAAAGAAGGGGAGAGTAATGAATGCTGGAGGGGATGTGGCAAAATTGGGACATTAATGCATTGCTGGTGGAGTTGTGAACTGAT
>NC_058130.1:74686269-74728783 GCF_016433145.1 Gracilinanus agilis
TTGGCAGATCTCTTCCATCTTTCTCATCTTCTCTGATTTGAACTCTTCAATAGCTTGTGACTAGTTTTCATTATTTTGGGAAAGTTTGGATTTGATTACTTGTTTGTTCTCCTCTGCTGTTTGCTCTGTTGTCTGGATTTTCTCTGTGTAAAAGTTGTCGAGTATTAAAGATTTCTTCTTGATGATCTTTCTCTTCTGGTGTTTTCCATTTTGGCTTGCCATTTTTAGCCCAGAGCCTTCTCAGCTTTATCCTCACACTCAGGGTCTGTCTGTGTTCTCTAGGCTCCCGAGGTCTCAGGTCTCCTTGTTCAAGGGTTGAAGCCTTCTCGTGTTCACCCCCGCCTTCACCTCTGCCTGAGGCTCCTTCAACAGTTTCAGGGAGCTGTTTCCACAGCCGTGCTCCTGTCTGCACAGGGTCCCCACTAGAGGTCCAAGCCTGAGCTCAAGATCCTTGTCCATGCTTAAGTTAATGCCTTCATCTGCGCCTGAGCTCAAAGTCTGTGTTCAAAGTCCATATGCGTTCTTTAGCCTCTTGGGGTCCCAAGTCCCTCTGCTCTCAGGAACAGGCCCTGGAGCTGCCAATGACTCACTGGTTGCCCCAAACCCACTTTAACTCTTGTGAGCTGGCCTTGGCACTATAGGTGGGTTGGGGGTGGGGGAGGGTATTGCTCAGCTCGTGCTCCAGTGAGAGCTGTTTCACCCCTTTATCGCATGGAAATGCCCCGATTCCATGTACCTTCAATGCTGCACCCTGTTGTAGGGTCCCTTCATTTGTCTGGATTTGTTTTTCTGTCCCCTTGAGGAGTCCTATATGCTTAGGTTAGGAGAGATTAAGCAGCTGCTTTTTACTCTGCCGCCATCTTAACCCAGAACCTCTAATATTGTTTTATAACAATATCCTCATCATTTTTGATCCAAGTCACTTCAAAGTTACATGATATTTTTGGACATATTAAAGACTTGTCAGTTTCCAAGGAAGTGACCTAGATATCAGGGTCTTCAGGTGGGGTCAATTTAAAACAAATAAACAACTAAACAACAAACTACAGAACTAACAAAGAATAGAGCTATATTTTTACTTTGAGAACACAGAGAAATGAAATTCAAGAAGGGCAGTTCAGGGAGGGGAGCACCTAGGTGGCTCAGTGCATTGAGAGCCAAGCCTAGAGATGGGAAGTCTCAGGGTTCGGACACTTCCTAGCTGTGTGACCATGGGTAACTCTCTTCTCCTGATTGTCTAGCCCTTACTGCTCTTCTGCCTTTCAACCAATACATTTTTTATTCTAAGATGGAAAGTAAAAGGTTTAAAAAAACTGGGACAATTGATTTTAGATAAAAGCTAAAAATGAGAGAAACAGAGAGTATATAGATTTCATATAATATGTTGAGGCATAATTATGCTTTTAAAGGTGCTCTTACTACTCTTACTCATTTCTAACAAAGGTGTCACCAAAAGAAAATGCTGAAATTAATGAGTATCTAGTCAGAGATAATTATATATAGACTATGATAATTACATAATAATCAAGTTAAACTTTGAAATTGGCATATGTGTATAGTGTTGAAAAACCACATTTTGGGGGGTTAAAATAATTCGGATTTCTGCTATGCTGTGGAGGGAGTTGGAAGAGCAGGAATACTAAAGAATCAAGTGAAAGGAGATAGGAAAAAATCAAATTTAAATGATAAAAAGCAACAGATTAGAGTTCCATTGAATCTTAGTCTGGACTAAATGATTGTAGTATCTGAAAGGTTCCTTTCTACCACAGTTTTGTTCCCTAAAATCATAAGCCTTTCACTTTCATCTATTTTTTGTTTGTTTTGTTTTGATTTAGTGAATTAATGGGAATTTTGTTAGTTTCCTAAAAGTAATTTTTAGGGTGTATAAGGAAAAGTAAACAAAACCACACTCTTTGTCTGACTTCTAAAACT
The DNA here is from genome assembly GCF_016433145.1 of Gracilinanus agilis. NCBI lineage: Eukaryota > Metazoa > Chordata > Mammalia > Didelphimorphia > Didelphidae > Gracilinanus > Gracilinanus agilis. The sequence goes on from NC_058130.1 coordinate 74,688,202, forward strand.
GGTTGCACAACAAGAGAAAGGAAAGCTAACCATTGGATTTGTGTTTGCCTTCACCTATGACACATTGTACATGTGTTGGCTATTCATAGAGATCAATAAATTAATTAAATAGGTAAAAATGATATCCATATAGTTTGGTCAAACGTTTTATGAAAATGCCAGTTTTAAGACAGTCAAATCATTGAAATATATGATATAAAGTATCCTTTATTACCCACAATTCTGCACAGTATAATCTTGACCAGTGATGGTTATATAAAAATCTCTGAAACTTTATAAAATAATTTTTCACTACAATAAACATGCATGATTACATATGCATGTTTATATCTATTTTTATATTTATCCTTACCTTTATTTACTATGTATGTTTTTCTGACTATGATCTAATTAATTAGCCCCTTTGTGCTCAGTTCACTCATCTCTGAAATTAGAGTACTGGATTCAATTGTATTTAAAGACTTTCAGAGTATCCAGATTTTCAGTCTAAATGTAGTGTGAATTCAATAAATCATTATTTCCTGTGATAAAATATGTTAGCTTATCTGTAATCATGATCTTTAACAAATAAACTTTAGTAAAAATGATTTGATTTTTAAGTAATTTAATCTTTAAAAATTATTTTATCTTCTCTTTTAATGAGTAAATTTGTCTTTTTTTCTGCTTTTACTGCTTTTATTTATACTTAGCTTTTTTTCATTGCCTTAGAAATATAATGATATAGACACTTTCCGGATTTTGCAAGAGGCCTACCATTAGAAATACCTTTTAAAATCTTGAGTGGCAGGGCCTTTCTATTATATTCCAGACAGATATTCTTCTGATGGGCATTCCTGACTGTCTCACCCTAAATTCAGTAAGGTCTCAGATTCTTACTAGTACATAGGTATCTTTTTCATCACAAATCCATTTACCAAGATTTAGTATATTTTACTGTGGGCACATTCTATCTATAACAAAGGTTTCCTGTAATGGAAACAGGATCATTTGTCTGTGTGCAGTTAAGGCTTCTAACTCTCTCTGACTATAATCATTTGTGGGCAAAACCTTTGCTTTAGGAGCAGTTACTCATAGTTTTATAGTGCAATATAGGAGAAAAAAATTACTTAGTGAGTGGGTTCTTTATTTAATGGCATTATTATATTCTACTACTGCTGTCACATAATTTGTTGAGATCTATACAATTTTATATATGTGCCCAAAGAAAGACAAAAGTATGAAGTCTCTTTGTTCCCCATATGCAAAGAAAAATAAGTATTTTCTTCATAAAATCAATTAAATAAAGTCCCTCTTGTATAAAGATTACTTATTAGGAAAATATAAGAACCATTTTTATTTAACCTGAAAAATTCATTAATATTTAAAACTTGACTTACCTCAACTGGTCAATAATAAATAATTTATTTTTATAGATATAAAAATGATAGTAATGATCTCATGATATCTCCATCCAAGTTTTCTAATCAGAGTTTCTATTTCATGCACAGGATTTGCCATTTGCTAAATACATTATGTTTTGCATACTTTGGAAACCTTTTTTTATTTACCTAGCTGTGATTTTTTTCACTGAGCATAAGCACTTTATATATTCTATATGCATAGTTTTTCCCCCTTTTTAAAAAAAGACTTAGTCTTCCATGTTGGAAATGCAAAGGCTACTCATGGACCAATCCCATTGCATGTAGCAGGAAGATTTGGTTCAGGTTCTCTCTGCTTCTAGAGGTATCAAATGTATGGAGTGTGAGACAATTACAGGCTCCCTAACATAATCTAATGGCATCAGAGAAATAGGAAAATGATCTATATAAACAAATGTATCTGTGGATGCAGACATATACCTACACATATACATTTTTGTATTTATATGTTAATAAAATACATGCATTATAAAGAAAAACAAGTTTAAAAGATTTGAGAATTCTAATATATATATAATGATTAATAATGATTCTGGAGGAATGATGATAAAACATTGAGTCTGAATTGACAGAATCAATTCCAAGGCCAGCATAGATTAAAGTAGAAAGAAGCATTTTCTCAGCCTCTCTCTTTACACCTTACATGGTAAGTCCAAATTAGTTGTGTTTTGGGAGGTAGACAAGCAAAGATTATGGTATATTGTTAGAGTCTCCACTAGTAAGAGAGATGCCCAAATTGTCTCCAAACATAAATCTGACAGTTAGGTATATATCACTTTGAAAGGAGAGAGGAATTTGTTGGGGGAAAGGTGCTAATGTTCTAAGGATTTTTATTTTTATATTGTTTATTTTTGTTTTTATTCATATTGTTTATTATATTTATATTTATATTGTTAATTTTATAAATATTAATTTATAAGGTATTTGCTTTAGTGTTCTCTTTTCCTTTTCCTGTGTATTAAACTATAATTACTCTAACTCAGGCTTTAATTTCTTGTGTGTGAGTATGTCTCTCTCTTTTAGAGACAATAGGTATAAGATATTATTTAATCTAGCATCTGGTTGATTCTATGACCATAATACTCATTTTCAATGACTTGTAGAGTGTGTGTTTTATATTTTGTACCTTGGCAACAATTCTTGCCAATGGACATGATAGGGTATTCACTCAACACACTCACATTCCTTCATTTCTTTGCTTTACATTAAGTACAACTTGTGGGCTACAATTGTCCACCCTCCATTAGTCTACTAAATTCTTCTCCTCCTCCTCCTCCTCCTCCACCTCCTCCTCCTTTTTTCTATTTTTTATGGGCTGGATTATACAAAAACTCAGAGGCAAAGATAAACCTTTATATCAGGTAGATGTTTGGGATCATTAAAGAAAAAGCAGTTTTCCAAAGGCATTTTCAACCTTAGCTTCTCCTCCTACTATTACATTTAAAGAATAATAATAGGTCTCCACCAGAATTTAGCCCAGCCCCCAAGATGTAATTTCATTGGTATTACTTAAGTCATATCATAATAACTTTTTATTACTTTTTCATATTTCTTATTTCTTTCTAAGCCCAATGGATTAAATTTTGGTATAAATTATAATATGTAATTTATTTAGAAAAACACATGAGTACAAATAATCTTTTAATTAACTATATGTAATTAATAAATCCACTTTTTTGTTCTAATCCAATATTCTAGCCAATTCTAGGTAATTTATAATACTTTGATGGCATTTCGACTTAGATATTTTGAGCATGAACATGGAAAAAAATTGTGTTTTTTACCCATATCACCATTCTCTTAGTTTTCAAATCCTGTAATGTTGAGGATGTATTGAACTCCTTTTGTCCACATTCAGCCACTGGCAGATATTCAGGCTTCCATTTTTTCCCTCAAAATCACTTGTTAGATGTTGAAACTTACCTGCTCTCTTTTAAATTGTTTCTTATTGTCTTTCTCCTGTTTGGCATAATCTCTCTACTTAACCCCCATTTTTACTGGTTTAAAAGCACTATTTAAAAAAACCATTTTTAACATTTCATAGGCTATTATAAAACTCTAATCACTTAAAAACCTTGCAGGAATTGTGATTTTGGGGGGGAAATTGATCCTTTTCCATAATGTATTCTATTGTAATTTATTCCAAAGTAATAGCTAAATGATCCTTAGGTTATCTTTTTATTGCAATGTTACAAGTAGAACCTGTGCTTGGTAAGACAATTACCCTAACAATGATCTCTGCAACAAGAATAGAATAGGAATTAGATAGTAATCCTCCAACTCTAAGATTATTATTATTTGATTCACGTTTTCATTTTATTTTGTCCTTCTTCATTTTATTTTTTTCTTTTTTGGTCATCAAGTTGCCTACCTATTATAAGATCTATGATTTCAGGGATTGTATTTTTATTTTTGTAGGGTGTTTTTTTATTGCCATTGTTTGTTTGGAAATTCACCAAATCACCTATGAGGGACACTAGAGAAGATTATATGATTCGCTTTAATTAATGAATCCAAAGCTTCCCCCTAACCCCCACGTTTTGTTTCTTCTAAAATGAATTCTCCATTCTTTCCTTAATATGTGTTTTCTTTCAGACACCTAATACTGTTTTCTGTGTCTAGAAGAGATTTGTTTAATAAATGTTATTTAAATTTGTTCAAAACTGCCTGTATCATTTTTCTTTTCATTCATAAAAACAACCGTACTTTTGTTTTACTTCAGTCCCTGAATTAATCTTAGGAAGTAATCTGTTTCTTTTTAAATTACTCTTTAATAGATTATTATGGCATTAAGATTATATGATATTCCATTATATACTGTAGCCTAAATTTAATTTATTTCTTTTGCTTAGAAACTATTCTTTGCTTTTGAAGAAAAAATAAAACCATAGAAATATGCTTACTATTCAGTAATACAATATTATTATTATATTTAATGGACCAACTCCTTTTCTAAGTAAAGAAGAAACAGATATTATTTTGGAAAGAAATGCTAATGAATAATATTACCTTAATAAGAAAGTAAGTATTTCAAAATTTTATCACATCAAGAAATGTTATTGTTTTAAAAAAAGAAGAAAACAGCTAAAGGCTAAGTTCTGCATATTAGCTAAACATTAAAAAAAATTCCCTTGAATCATGGAGTTAAATAGTCATGAAACTCAGGTTATATTTGTCTTTCTCCCCTTTGCTATAAGATTAGAAACAATGAGATGCCAATATTGTAATATTTCCAAATAAAGTTCACATCACAAATAAACATTATTAGTGAATGACATATATAAAATATTTTTTGTTTGCAAATAGCTGAAGTTTAAGAAATTAAGTGACATTTCACAAATAGACTGGTACTAGATAGCCCACACACAACTACATAAGGTTAATAATAAATCTGAACCTGAGTATACTCATAATTCAAATATCATTTCTAGTGGGACAACAATAGTTTTAAAAGCATAAATATTTTACAAAAGTCTTACTTTAACACTCATCATACTATGCAGATATTAAATTCCTGAGTGGTTGTGGCATTAGACCAAAAGTTCACTTGGTATGACGAAGCTGGAAGGACTTGGTTTTGAAAAGAGCATGGCCCTAGAAGCAAGATTGTATCTGCTGCCTAAAGACCAATCTAGCTAAATATTGACCTGGTAATGTAAGTTAACTGAGAACCATATGGGTTAGTTGGAATAGATTAAATGCTGATAGGAACATGGAGTGTGAATTTCCTTTTCAGAAAACAAGATGTAAATATATATTGAGCTTTAAATCGGTTCATGCTCATTGACATAAGGATCATATTACTAGGGTCAGTCCTTAAGAGTATGATTGAAAGGGTAAAAAGCTGTATATATATGAAAATATTCATGGAAGCTTTGTTTGTAATGACAAAATAACTTGAAATGACAAAAATTCAGTAACTGAGAAAAATGGCTGAATAGATTGTGACATTTGAATGTAATAGATTTTATTATGTTATGAGAAATGATAGATATTGGAAATATCAATAAAATAAGGGAAACATGAACAGAAAAAAGAGAAAAAGAATAATACACATGATTGCATTAAAAATAACAGTCATAAAATGAAGAAAAAAGTGTCAAAGGAAAACTCAAGAGCAAAGAATGTTCAATTAGCACAAATATATAATTTACATATTTTAAACAAATTATAAATCATATGAAGTATGTGGTTTTAAATATTTTTATGCATTTGTTTATTTAAAAGCTTAATTTTTCTTGTTGGTGATGTCGGTAATTAAGTATATAATAAAAATTTTAAAATAAAGAAACAAAATAACAAGTAATCTGTCATTTCCTAAATTTAATGTTTTCATGAAAATCTAAATGAATCTTATTTTTAATGTACAATACATATTTTCTTGCTTTCCTATGCAAAATATTCTGACTCTAATTTACCCTTTATTTGATTATTCTGAGTTAACACTAAGGTGTTGTACAGAACTATAATATGGTGATTTTTCATTTTCCTCTCTTTTGTCTTTATTTCTGTTTTCATTTTTATTCATTTGATACCCTATGTCATGAAAAATGAGGTAACAAATTTTGTTAGGATTAATCAACCGAAATTGATTAGATGTCTACTCTGTGCCCGATTTTGTGCAAGGTGATGGTGAAATAACATAAAGAACAAGGTAATATTTATTCTCAATTTTATGTAAATAGAGCCATCATGTTTCAATGATGAACTATGGAATTCTCTTCTGAAGTTCAAAGAGACTCAAGCAACTCAGAAATCATTAATCCTCCTTGTGATATTAACATTAGCTGAAATTAGTAATAAAACAATAGTTAACATTTATATACCACTTTCTATGTATCAAACACTGCTAAGCAACTTTCAGTCATCTTGTTTGATTCTCACAACAACTCTGAGAGGCAGATGCTATTATTATCCTCAATTTGCTGATAAGGAAACTGAAAAATAGAAGCTGACTGACTTGGCTACAGTTACATAGAAAATATCTGAGGCTAGATTTCATCTCTGGTCTTCATGACTTCATGTCTACAGTATCCACTCCACTGGGCAATCTAGCTACCCATTTTTGTTTGTTTGAGAGATCACACATTTGTTTGTATGATGATACTCATTTGTAAACTGAATGATTGTCATTGCTGAAAGTCTATTCAAAAATGACTGGTATACTACTTTATTTTAAAAAAATAGATAATGGAAAAATGTTATGAGATATCCAAATGTTCTATTTTCAAGACAACAATAAGTATTAAAGTTCTAGATTGAATACTATATAAATTCCAAACCAGGAAAGAGAAAAATAAATATAACAAATAGCATGTCAGTTTACTTTTTTATTTCAAAAATTAGTTACAGGTAAATTAAGTTTTATGCTTTGATTATTGCCATTAAAATATATTGTTATTTCTTTAAGTTAGAACTTTTCTAGTTCTATGGGAGCTAAATTTTGGAAATAATCTTCACCTTCCCAATAAGTTATCCTTTAGAATAGAGGACAGGATAGTAAAACCAGAAGCATAATTGTTTGAACTCATCCATTCTGCTTTCTGTGTGTAAACTGGATTAAAGACTTTTGCTCTTATATTCTTTTCTTGAATTATATAGGCAGGAAAGTGTAAGAGGAAGAAAAATTGTGTATATATGTAGTGAGAGAGACATATAAGCAACATAAATATATTAAAACTATTAAGGATTCTATATATGGTTTTAGTTCTGAGTCAGCCATTTTAAGTTGTATTTCTATTTTTTAAGGTGGAGATACAGTAAAAATAGAATGAACAGATGTATAGTTTCATGAGTGAAATATGTACCTAATATATTATTAACTATTTAAGTAATGAGGAATGGATACCTGAATTGTATTTGTGCTTAGTGATTATCTGGATTCATTTATGATATCCTGAGCTGACACTTCAATAAATTAAAAACATAAAATTTTCAGTTTTGAATGATTGCGAAGCAATGCATTGTCAAGTCATATTTCATAAACCTGAACCTCTTCAAACTTATCAAAGATGATTCTCAGGAAAAATTAAGCTAGTGATTAGTTTTTATTTATTTTGTTTTCTTTATTCAATGTCTTACCAGATGGGAAGAAATTTATACTTTCCTTGGCTGAATGTTGAGGACCCAAGATTATTTGTAGTAGGAAGTAATATAGAATTTTAGTGTAGAATAGCTAATTAATGGTTCAAAATTTGAATCCAATATCCCTTAAGTGCTTAAAAGTTGGATCAGTAATTTATTTATGCAACATCTAATTATCAAATAAATTCACCTATATGTAAGAAACAAAGTCATGATGTTCTGACCTAATTGTCCTTGAAGTAATTTCTCTTAATCATCAACACATTTTCCCCTCCTAAACTTGCAAAAAGGTGATGAAATCTCTTGACTTTCCCCATTGCATGGCACTGATAAACTTAACTTATAAATAAAATTTGATGCCAGTTTATTCTTTTGTGTGCAGGTACATGGTGAAGGAGATAGAGTGCCAGAATATGTCAGGAAATCTTAACTTCTTAATTCCAAATCTGACCTCACATACTAATTGTGCAATCCTGGGCAAGTTATTTAACACTTTTACTTCAGTTACTCATCTATAAAATGATGTGGAGAGGGAAATGGTAAACCACTATAGAATCTTTGCCAAGGAAAGTCCAAAGAGAATAACAAAAAGTTGGGCTCAAATAGAATATCTAAACAACTACATTAAACATTCCTTTGCTATTCATTGTCATGAAAATATTGGAAGTTTTCATGAAAAATAGCTTGACAGGAAATGTCTACACAGTGACATTTATTAAGTTATTAATTTAATTTCATCTTTATGTGAGCAATAAAAATAATTCCAGGAAATTTCATACTTTTAATGAAGCTATACATTAGTCAGCTAATAGAAGCACACACAAACACAAATACATATTTAAAACCAAAAACTTAGCTGGGAAAGTTGGAGAGAAGGTAAAAAAATTTTAATATTTACTTTTTAGCATGAAAACTTTTACTACACAGAATGCACAGAAAAGGTGAGATACATGGCACGCTTCAGTTGCATAAAGGCCTTCAGCTTTAATGAGGGTGCCTTCCATGTCCCCAGAGCTTTGCTCAATGGGGTTTCAGGGTTTGCTTCCCACATCTGTTCCTTTTTTTATTTAAAATTGACAAGCTCTATGAATAGAATGTATACAGTGATGATGATGATGACAATTAATACACTTGATGACATACAAGCACTTATTGTACCTAGTTACCTTGATAACATTGAGAATCATCATTACATATGGAGCAAAATCACAAACCCTAAACACACCCACACTTACATGTGTGTGAGCACACTCACACACATGTGAAATAAATTGTCTTAAAACAAGAAAGTAAAAGAAACATATATCATTAAGGTATATACAAATTTCAAAAATATGATTTAATCTTGTAAATCCTTAGTTTCTTCATCAGAAAAATGAAAAATGAAGGGATTGGATTAGATAGTCTTCAACATCCCTTCCAATTCTAAGGCATTTTCCTATTTTGCCTTTATATTTTCAGAGATATCAGTCTCTTATTTTTAAGTAGATATAATATTCTTCTTTGGTTAATACCTTTTTACTTCTCCTCACTGAATGTTTTCTCTTTAAAATAGTAAAAAATAATGGAAAGAAAAAAAGATAATGACCCACTTCTAATAACAATCCCAGATAACCAAAGAATCCCAGCCAAAATTTTGAGTCATTCATTGCTAAGGGATTCTCCAATATTATCCTCTTGGCCTTGGGAAATTGTACAAAAGAGTAATTCTCTTTCATAAAACTCTCAGATTCCAGCCAAAAGTGACAAAATGCTGCAGTTATAAATCTAACTCTATTACCCCTATCTAGTGAATTTCAGCAAAGAGACACATAGATCAACCATTGAGTGCACCAATCATGCTCATCGTACTTGAATACAAAAGAAAAAGAAAAATAAGAAAAAAAGAAAAACAAATAAACTTCTAAGAAAACAGGCACATAATTTCTCAAAACAAAGAGGAAAAGAAAGGGAAGAAAAAAGATGGATAAGAATCACCAATTGGGTTTGCTGCCCAGAAGTCATTCAACTATATAGAAGTCACCCAAAATACATCCTTTTCCATTCTCTTATACTGATCTAGTCCTGTATACCAGCACTGAGAATCTTATGGTTGGCATTTCCTCCTTCATAGATCTACCTCCAGATCATTGATGTGGTTTCTAGTCACAGTAGCTACTAATTCATTTGCAAATATTATTCTACTGTTAGATGTTCAACAAACAACCTATTCCAATAGATCAGGGATGAGGTGAAATAGTCCTGTAATAGGTTAACAGTTGTACCAGTATATAGGAGGGAAATACTTTGTGAAGGTATAAATCAGTAATGGACAAACTAAGGCCCATGGGCCAGATGTGACCCCTTGAATTGTTCTATCCAGCCCTGTGACATTACTCCTAATCTGATGAATACAATGAGTAGGATACAATACAATGAAACTTTAAAAGAGTTGCTTTAGAAACAGACTGACAGATGAGCATTTCCTTTCCTTTGGCCCCCTCTTTAAAAAGTTTGCCCATCACTGGTATAAATAATGAGGTAAAACTTGGCAATGAACTAAATATGTGGAGTAAGTTAAAATAGGAACTGAAAGGATAATGCTAAGATTATAAGCCTGGGTGGCTAAGAGAATAGTGATACTCTTGACAGTAATAGGTAAGTTAGAAAGAAAGTAGGATTTAATAGGGGAAAAGGATCCATTTTGGATATGATTAATTGGCTATATCTGCAGAATATACAGTTTGAGATTTTCAAGAGGCATTTGTTGATGTATTTAAGTTACGTTCTACACAAATAGCAGTATAATCATTTTTACATACACAAGGGAAAGAACTTCTGACTATTATTTATCATAGGGAGATTTATTCCCTTCTAGCTTAACTTCTATAATCTTATATAATTTTTCTCTTCCAACCTCAACCTCAATTCACAAAGTTGGATGAAGGGACACTATTTAAATGTTAACAAACATCTGTCCTCCAACTTAGAAATACTATACAAAAATTTGACCAACTTGACTTAGGGTAATTTTTCTACAAGTACCGATTACACACCAATGAATCAAACATTTGCCAAGATTGAAGATGCAAAGGCAATGGTACAATAGCACTAAGCATCAAGAAGTTTTTTTTTTTTTTTTTTTTTTTTTTTTTTTTTTTTTTTTTTACCAGAGGAACCAACATGGATGTAGATGGGCAGCTAAGTGGTAAAATGGTTAGAGTGCTAGATTTGTATTCAAAATTATCAGAGTTCCACACCAGACTCAGAAACTTCTTAGCTATGTGATCCTAAACAACTCATCTGATTTAGCCTCCATTTCTTTAAGGATTAGATTTAGAAAGCCTATGAAAGTCCCATCCGCTTTAGGTAAAACAGTCTAGGGTTTGGCTTTCAACATCTACTCTAATTCATGCCTTCTTTATGGAACTTAGAATCAGTTGCAAATTGCATCATTCAGGATAGTTCAAAATTGAACATCTCAGGACAGAACCAAGATAGTAGATTACAGAAATAACCCAGTGGATCTCTGCAAACATTCCCCTGAAAATGACATTTAGATAATTTTTCAGATCAAATTTTTGAGGGGTAGAAGCAAAAAGAGGTCAGAGCGAGATAATTTTCTGGTCTAAGAGAATTTGGGAGGTCAACAGAAAAAGTCTTGGATACCATAGCAAACATCAGTTTGGATGATACCACATCAATTCCATTTGTGGGCTTCAGTTGGACTCAACCTAGATGTGGAAACTAGATTGGACTACTAGTCACAGGGCACTGGAGGAAGGTAGTGGAAAATCTTTTGCCCTTAAGTGGTTATGAGTCATAGTCTCATGGTAGAGAGCTGTCCTTCTCTTTGATCACAAGGGAACAGGAGATCTAGTTGTAATTCAAAGGCCAAGAGAGGCACTATTACTTGGGTTTACAGGAGAGCAAGATCCCTTCTTGGGTAAAGACAAAAGTACAGAATAAGAAACAAGTGACCATAACTGTCCCTGGGTCATGCCATCTTTTAAGCAGAAAAATACTTGCAGAACCATGGAACAAGCTATTAAAAATAGCACAAAAAATATAAAATCTGGGATTATGCCTCTCCCTGCTGAGAGGAGCAGAGTCCAACTTTGACATAGACATCAATGTCAAGAAAAGTTGAAAAAATTGGTAAACAATAAAAAAATAACCTGAACATAAAATCTACTAAAGTGGCAGAGAAGACAAAATTCAGGCCACTGTAAGAAGGGAATTTAATTAAGTTGTCCCTCATTTGTATTACGTTAAGAATCCCTTTAGTTTGATACCTTGTAGCTGTGATTTGTAGTTAGAATATAGTCCTAGACAAATTTCTATGTATGTAACTATATTGAATGTAGTCTCAAAGTAATACCTGAGTTTTAATTTCAAGTGTGTGTGCTGTTATAATAACTTTAAGTGTGTGGGTTATATTAATCATAAGTAAGTTATTATGTTAATCCTAGATGTGTGAATCAATTTTATAATGTACTTTATATAAAATTAATTCATATAAGAGCCTGAAGGGACCAGGATGTCATCCAGGCATCATGGAGGTCTGTGGGCCTCATACCTGACAGGTCTTCAGATTTGCTGGGTCTCTTTTAGATTGCCAGGTTAAGAAATGAGTCATTATTACTCACATCAAGAGTAAGCTCTATAAGTCTCCACTCCCCACTCTGTAAGTCTCTGCCCTCCACTCTGTAAGTCCCACTTTTTGCCTTTAAAAATTGTGAATGTCAATGATCAGGATTTGACCTTTTTAATTGGGTAGAAACTGGTAGACCTTGTCCCTGTGATTTGTTTATTCACAATAAAGCCAGTTTTTTTTATCTAGAAGGGTCTCCAGCATCTTATTTTTATACAAGAAAAAATAAAACAAAGTTAAAAGAATGGAAAAAGGGGTGGGGGGGAAGTGAAATCTTTAATTGCAAAAACAACTGTCCTAGAAAAATAGATCAAGGAGAGAAAATTTAAGACTTATTGTACTACTGGAAAGTCATGATTTTTTAAAAAAGCCCAGACCTCACATTTCAAGAAATTATAAAAGAAAACTACACTCAATACTTTAGATCTGGGGGATAAAACAGAAATTACAAGAATCCACTGATCATTGCTTAAAAGAGATACCAAAATGAAAACTCCAAGGAATATTGTAGCCAAATTCAAGAGCTCCCAGATCAATAAGATATTGCAAATTGTCAGAAAGAAAAAAATTCATATATTGTAGAATCAAAAATGTCCTCCCCTACAGAATTAAGTATAATCTTTCTGAGTAGGGAGAGGAATGGATATTTCATGAAACAAAAAAACTTCTAAGCATTCATGATAAAAAAGATCAGTGATGATTAGAAATTTGAAATTCAAATACAAGATTGAAGAGAAGCATAAAAAAATAAACATGATCCAGTAATCATAAAGTACTCGATAAAGTTACTGTTTATATCCCTATATGGAAAGAAGGCACATAATCTCTGAGAACTTATTCATTAATAGGACCATTAGAAGGAATCTATCTAAATAGATCCCATGAATGTGAGTTATGTTGGAATCATCACAGAAAAGAGTTGGGATAGGAGCAGAGGGAGAAGGAAAATAGGAGAGGAAGAATGAGGAAATTATTCTCACATGAAAGAAACTTTCAAGGTTTAAATTGTAATTAGTAAATTAGTTAATTAGCTTAGTTAAAAGAAGAAGCCCTAGTTAGAAACAAGGTTTCCAGCCTAGAAAAAAGATTGGTCATTTTAAAATCTATCCCTTTAAGCAGAGAGATGAATATCAGTGTTTTTCTTAAGTGGAATTCCCAGAAATCCCCCAAAAAGGCAATTGGGATAATGGATCCCTCTCTGAAGCTTAGTCTCAGAGAGTAGGTCTTTCGGGAGTTTCTTCTGATAACTCTATGAGGCATTTTGAGAGAATTGACTTTGAAGCAGAAATATTCATCTTTTTATCAGAAGAGATATTTGTTAGTGGGAGCACTTTTCTCTTATAGAGAGAGAAATGGAAAGTGGCACTGTTCTATCTGGCTGAAACTGTGTCAATTTCAGGGACCCTTGGCGAGAGAAATTGACAGGATACCAATCCTAATGGCCATTCCAGATTAATTTGTTGAAGATAACTGGAATTAAGGAGAATTATATAATTTTAAGATTATCTCTTAGAATAGGTTTAGAAAGATAGATTTAACCTTTAGGTAGATAGTAAGAATAGATGAGTATAGATTCACTCCGGTGAATAAGAAGAAAGTCTCTTGCAGGACAGAGGTATTTGAGGTTATAGTATAGAAATATAATTTTTAGGTTAAGATAGCTCATCCTAATTTCTACTTCCTTTTCTTGTCCCTACTCTCTCTCATAGTTTTAATAAATTTGTTGAATTAAATAATGTCCAGAAAGTTCATCAACAATCTGTCACTGAAAGCTCCCTGACAGTGGTAATTAATCAAGATCAACTGGCCTTCAGTATATAGATCAATAATAGCCATTACAAAGGGAAATTTTTATAGGATTGAAAAGGGAGGTAGGATGATAGGCAATGGTTAAACTTTACACTCATCAAAATTAGTTCAACAATGTAAGAATACACACATATACAAATACACAAGACACTAAATTGTGGATAGAAATATATTTTACCTAATCGTGAAATAGGAGGAGAGGAAAAATATGTATATAGGATGGGCTGATAAATGGAAGAGTGGTTTAAGAAAAATAATAGGGAGGGATAAACATAAGAAAATAAGTATAAGGGAAATAGATAGTAATCATACCTGTGAATGATAACAGGATGAATTCAACCATAAAATGAAACCAGATAGCAGAATGGATTAGAAACCATAATCCCATGATATGCTATTTAGAATATACATGCTTGAAATACAAACACACATAGGGTTAAAATGAAGGTGTAAAGGAGAATCTATTATGATTCACTCATAGTAAAAATGGCAAGGGTAGCAATCATGTTCATGATTTCAAAGCAAAATTTAAAAAAAATATCTAATTAAAAGATAATTGAATAAATTTCATTTTGATAAAAAATAAATATCACAAAATCATAGTAAATTTCTCTGATAAAGGCTTCATTTCACAAGTACATAAAGAACTGAGTCAAATTTATAAAATAAGAGACCTTTCCAAATTAATAAATGATCAAATATTATGAAAAAGTACTTTTGAGAAGAAATCAAAGCTATCTACAATCATATAAAATGTTCTAAATCACTATTGTTTAGAGAAATTCAAATTGAAACAATTCTGAAGAACCACTCCACATTGATCAAAAATTACAAATGCAGGTGGGGATAAATGAAAAAAGCAACAACATTGCACTAATAAATTATTGGTGGAGTTGTGAACTGGTCTATTCATTCATCTCAGCATGAAACTAATTGACTGCTTCTAATGATTCCCAGGCCATTTCGAAGAAATCCTGAACCGACCGCCTCCACCAACTGTTCTGGACATACCACCAGCCACCAAACTGCTTCAGGTGAACACGGGCCCACCTACCAAAGTTGAGATCATCAAAGCCATCAAGACCATGAAAAATGGTAAGGCTGCAGGTCCAGACGGCATCCCCCCTGAGGCACTCAAGGCAGACCCAGAAATGTCAGCGGAGATGCTACAACCCCTCCTGCAGAAGATCTGGGAACAGGAACAAGTCCTGACAGACTGGAAACTAGGCTACCTAGTGAAGCTACCCAAGAAAGGTGACCTATCCCAATTCAGCAACTGGCGAGGAATCATGGTTCTATCCACTCCCAGCAAAATCCTGACCAGAGTCATCTTAGAAAGACTGAAGGAGGCCTTGAACAAGAAGCTGAGAATAGAACAAGCAGGATTTCGTCAGCACAGATCGTGCACCGACCATATCGTCACCCTAAGAATCATCATCGAACAGTCCATCGAGTGGCAGTCCCCCCTCTACATGACTTTCGTGGATTTCGAGAAGGCATTTGACAGCGTGGACAGGAGCATCATCTGGAGATTAATGCAGCATTATGGGATTCCCCTGAAGCTCATCAACATCATCCAGCAGTTATACGAAGACTTTACCTGCCAGGTCATCCACAATGGGAAACTGATGGCTCCCTTCACAGTGAAAACTGGAGTGAAGCAAGGCTGCATGCTTTCGCCCCTTATCTTCTTGATGGTCATAGATTGGACCATGAGAAGAATTACCAAGGACAACAATACGGGCATCCAATGGACTCACACCAAGCAGCTCGAGGATCTTGACTTCACAGATGACATCTGTCTCCTTTCTCACAAGCAGCAGGATGCGCAAGCCAAACTTGCACGACTCTCTGAAGAAGCGGAGAAGACAGGTCTGAAAATCAACAAGAGGAAGACCAAGGTGATCACAGTCAACAGCAGACAGGACCTGCCAATCCAACTACAGGGAGAAAACATCAAGGAGACGGACCACTTCACCTATTTGGGTAGCATAGTCAGTAAGGACAGCGGAGCAGATGAGGACATCAGAAACCGAATCAACAAAGCCAGACAGGCATTTAACACCCTGCGGTCTGTCTGGATCTCCAAAGCACCGTCCCTCGTCACTAAGCTCCGAATCTTCAATACCAAAGTAAAGGCCATCCTTCTATACGGATCAGAAAGCTGGAGAGGGATGAGCGCTAACACCAACAAACTCCAGGTCTTTGTTAACAGATGTCTACGTCACATCTTGAACATCAGATGGCCTGAAAAGATCTCCAATGCTAGTCTCTGGGAAAGAACAATCCAGTACCCCATTAGTCAGGACATAAAGAAACGTAAGTGGAGATGGATAGGACATACGCTAGGAAAACCAGAAGACAACGTAGCCAGACAAGCATTGAGCTGGAACCCTTCAGGGAGGAGGAAAGTTGGAAGACCAAAACAGACCTGGCGAAGATCTGCTGAAAATGAAACAAAAACGGTCGGAATGACATGGGCCCAGCTGGGGGAGTTGCCCAGAACAGAGTCCGTTGGCATGAGATGGTTGCAGCCCTATGCTCCTAAGGAGTCAACAGGAATAATAATAATAAATAATAATAATGATTCCCAAACTTCATCGTAAGAACTTTTATTTTTCTTAATCATCAATTCTTTGTGTTTGAACAACATAATTCATTTTCTTAAAATAGAACTAATGGGTAGTGTGGCTGCATCAATGGCTGAGAAGTCCATATTTGGGGAATACTGAAAAGATCACATCACATCAAGATGGCAAAGTAAAAAACACTAGAAGCTGTCCAACTTCACTCCAAAGAGCCACAGAACAAATATGTCTCAAAGCAATTACTGAAGCATCAGTACCAAAAGTGGTGAAGCAGTACTCTGGCCCAGAAAAAACATGGACAAACAGCAAGGAAGACTCACCTCACTGGGATATGAGGAAAGAATGCTGAACAAGCTTCAGTGGAATACAGAAATGTTACAGAGCAAGCAACAAGGGAAAGAGAATAGCCAACTTGGTCCAGCCTCAGCAAAATAAGAGAAGAAACCAATGTAATACCAAAAAAAAAAAAAAAAAAAAAAGGAAGAGTGGGATATAAGTTGCCCCAAAATGTCTACTGCCTTGCAATTGGGCAGAACCCAATTTGAACCAGCTGCAAACCTACACATAACAAGGGCTAACCACACCATATCTGTAGAGTCCTTAATCTGAGACCTAGACAGGTGAGCTAATCCTACCACAGTATAAGTATGATGCATTTCTCCCACTACTCCAGGAACAGAGCTAAACATCACTATAGAGACAAATTCAAGGGCAAAAATAACTCCCATGTGATCAAAAGAGAGAAAAAGCATGATGCTAGGAAAATAATATTTCAATAAGAGGGATAACTAATATACAAGCTCAGAAAAAGAGAGCAAAGCAAAAATAAAAAATGTTTGAAGCCTTAAAAGGAAAATATGAAAGCATGTCAAGTTAAAAATGAATACCTGGAAGATTTGCAAAAAGGATAAAAAAAAAATAAGAAGAAACTAAGAAGAAAAAAATTTGAAAAGGAAATGACAGAAAAAATCAATAGCTTAGAACAATGATAGCAAACATTTTAGAACCTTTTAGAGAACATGTGTTGTGCCCCACCCCTCAGCTGAGTGCAGTGTCCTGTTACTCCCAGACTGATGGCAGTGCCTCCCCCTCCAGTGACTGAGAACCAGGTTGGGCTGGGAAGAAAGTCACCTCCTGCCACCACATAGACCCACTGCTGCATCCAGAAAATGGGGAGGGGAGTGAGGGCACTGCTGCCAGGCTTTGCTTTGGGGAAAAAGACTATTAGAGTCTTGAAGTCATGAGCAGGCTAGAGGGGAGGCAGCTTCTTATTACAATGCAGGGTACAGTTTGAGTCCAATTGAAATACAGCCCAACAGGGCTACTGCTCAACTCTGTCACAGAGATGCAACCTCAGTGCCTTTTAGGTTACTTATATTTACAAAAAAATGATGAACTCATGACACCACTATGGTGTTGAGAGTATGGCTACCTATTGGGTTGCAACCCACCTGGATGTCAGAATAGGGGGCAGAAGAAGCACAGTTAGCCTTTGTGGGGTAAAATCACCCCCGCCCCCAACCTGACAGTTGGTGGGAAAGAAAGGAACAAAATTGGAGATCTTTTAGGGGGTAGGGCCAGGCTGGTGCAAATAGACAAGAACCACCCTCCTTCCCTCTTGCAGACCATAGTCTCAGATAGGGGAAGGATAAAGGGAAGGGAGTCTCTGACAGATCTATTCAAGGGAGGAAGTAAGCACTGAGGGGCAAGGAGGCAGAGTGGAGAGGGAGAAGGGAGCAGCTCCACCAGAGTCCCTCTGCATTTCCAGTAACTAACTCTGCCAGGGATGGCACATGTGCCCACAGAGAAGTCTGTGTGTCATGTTTGGCATGCATGCCATGGGTCTGTCATCATGGGCTTAGAACAAAAGGTGAAGAAAACAGTTCTCTACAAAAAGAAATATAATACCTTTAACAGGAAGATAATTCTCTAAGAAAGGAAGTATAAAGCCTCAAAGAAGAAAATGGCTACCTAATAATTAGAATTTGACAAATGTAAGTTAATTTTGAAAATGCAGAAAACAATAAAAGAAATTCAAATGAGTAAAAAATGGAAGAAAACTTGAAATCTCTCACTCAAAAAACAACTGACCTAGAAAACAGATGCAGGAGAGATAATCTAATAATCACTGGATTCCCTAAAAGTCATGTTCAGAAAGAGACCATGCAGAAATAAATTGTTTTTTTTTAAACACTAGCCTTTCATCTTAGAATCAATACTGTGTATTGGTTCTAAGGCAGAAGAGTGGTAAGTGCTAGGCAATGGGGGTTAAGTGACTTGCCCAGGGTCACACAGCTAGGGGAACCTGAGTGTCTTAGTGTCTGAGGCCATATTTGATACTATACTTGATCTTAGCCAAAAGGCTGAGAAGTGATTGAGATCAGATTTGAACCCAGGACCTCCATTGAGGCACCTAGCTATCCCCTGAAATAAATTATCAAAGAAAACTCCCCTATTTGTTCTTGAATTATAGAAGGAAAAAGAAATTGTAAGAATCTACTGAATGTTTCCTGAAAGATATCTCAAATTTAAAAATCCCAGGACCATTATAGCCAGAAATCCCAAGTCAAGGATAAAATGTTTTAAAAAGCCAGGAAAAAATAAAATATTATGGAACCATAATCATGATTACACAGGACTTGAAAGCTTCCCAATTAAAAGATGGGAAGACAGAGAATATAATATTCTTCAACACAAAGGGTAAAGAACTATAACCAAAAATCACTTGCCTAGTAAAACTGAACATAATAATTCAGGGGAAGAAATGAATATTGAGTAAAATACAAGAATGGCAAGCATTCCTGATGAAATCACCAGAGCAAAAAACAAAATCTGATTATTATATGACACTCAAAAAAAGGATAAGAAGGCAAATAGAAAAACTTGAACAATAAGTGGAGGTTAAACTAATCACATCCCTGCTTGGGAAAGTGTTAACTAGGATATAGATTTCTATTGTCCAAGAGATATGTAAGTATTTAAAATACTTAAAGTAATTAAGGGAAAAATGAAGTTAAACTGATTACTAGGTAGGAGATATCTGAGATGCTTAAGATATCTATGATACTCTAAATTCCTAAGATACCTAAAGTATTGCATCTTTTTACAGTATTGAATAGACAAGAACTTTAAAACTGTTGAAAGCTACTTCTTCATCTCCTGATAATCTGATAAGGACAGTTTAGTAGATAAAAAAAACAGGTGAGAGAGGATCTTGACTCTTGACTCATAGCTGCTTCTCCAAAGTACCATTGCATCACAAGTTTATTATATATGAAATTTAAGTTCCATTTCACCCCAAAAGTACAGAGAGAGTTTTACATCTTTGCAGACATTGCAATTAGTTTAGACAACACACAGAAACCTCAGTAACTTCAAGGTAAAGATAAGAGAACAAGGTTGGATTGTAGCTGCCTCATTATCAGCAAGCTAAGTCTGGGAATATTTGCTGGGTCTGGAAGTCCCTGAATTTTTGGCCTTGGCTTTAAGACTGCTTTCAAGCAGCTGCTTTTTCTGACCAAGGGTGAGAATGTTAACCTCTTGGCTTCTGGTTTACTAAGAACTTAGTTTTCCAATAAGAGTATAATGCTTTTCCAATAAGAAAAGGTGTGGATCATAAAAGGGGTCAAAAGTGGAGTCAAGATTTTTATCTTAGATAGCCCATCCTGACTTGCTTTGACTAGCAGAGTAGCTTTCGATGGGATCCAGACAAAAATATCTATTTTAGACTCTGTTTCTCTTATTGGCCTCCCACATAAAGCTATTAGGAAAATGTATAGCAATACATAGGAAAACATATTGACAGAGAGCAGGGAGTAAGTTAAATGTGATGGGCTGGTGTTTAAAACAAGGAACAAGAAGAAGAATACACTGGGAAAAGGGAAAAAGATAGAAAGCTGGCATAAACTATTTCATGAGGAGACACGTAAGAATGAATACAATGTAAAGGAAAATGGGAAGTGGGGTGACAGTCAATGATTAAACTATTCTCATCAGAATTGACACAAAAATTGGAATAACACCCACACTCAGGTATTAAAATTTATCTTACAGAAAATTGAGAAAAAATCTTTATAGCAAGTCTCCCTCAGAAAGGCTCCATTTTTCAAATATAAAGAGAAGTGAATCAAATTTATAACACTATGAATGGTCAAAGGATATGAACAGGTAATTCTCAGATGAAGAAATTAAAAATGTTTTAGTCATATAAAAATGCTCAAAATAACTATTAATTGGAATAATGCAATCAAAATAACTCTGAGGTACCACCTCACACACATCAGACTGACTAACAAGACAAAAAAGGAAAATGATAAATGTTGGAAGGGATGTGGAAAAATCAAATATTATCACATTCCTGGTAGAGCTGAGAACTGATAAAATTATTCTGTAGAACAATCTGAGAACATCCTAAAGGACCATAAAACTTCATACTCTTTGAGCCAGCAATACTACTATCAGGTCTATATCCGAAAAAGATTAAAGATAGGGGGAAAGAACTTACAAAATATTTATAGCAGCTGTTTTTGTAGAGGCATTGTAAACCGAAAGGATGTTCATCAACTGGGGAATGGCTTAACAGGTTATGGTACATGATTGCAATGGAATACTATTTTGCCACAAGAAATGACAACAAGATCACACACACACACACACACACACACACACACACACACACACACACACAAACTTGGAAATTTTCATTTGAAATGATGCAATGTGAAGTGAGCAGAACCAGAAGGATTTTGTACACAATAACTACAATAGTCTATGATCAGCTATGAATGCCTGAACTATTATGAACAAGGGAGGATCCAGGACAACTCCAAGAGACTCATGTCAAAACAAAACAAAACAAACAAACAAACAAAAAACTCAAAGCTATCTACCACCATAGAAGGAACAGATGATGTCTAAATGCAAATTCAAATATACAATTTTTTATTTCCTCCATGAACTTTCCTCTAGTGTAAGAACGTGTGCTTTCTTTCACAAGATTAACATGGGAGTATATATTTTATGCAATATATGTACAAGCTATATCAGATTGCCTTCTTGAGGAGAGGAGAGGGGTGAGAATGAGAGCCAGCAAGAATTGCAAAATGCAGGGAAGTAAATATTATATGTATACACACACACACACACACACACACAGAAAAATTGAGCTAATGGCGTTAGTGTTGTAAAATGAAGATGACTCCCCAGGGAATATTTCATCTCAGACACTACACTGGTTATGTGGGTTGTGGAAATAATTCACTATGGGAATTTTAGCTATTTCATACACTACCAATAAGGCAGCAAGTCACAATATAGTCACTTGAAAGTCATTTAAGGTATTTCACCATATAGCATCTAACCTCCAAACCACATTCAACTACTTTTGATTTGTATGGAATTTTAATGGAAGTACCTTGTGTATTACTATATTTTCAAAATTTTATATTTGAAGAAGACACTCAGTTTTTTAAGATTGTGTGAATGACTAAGTATGTTTATGGAATATGATACTGTCTGCTCTCTATCTCTCACAGATGCTACAAAATAAAATTAAGAGCATATGAAAAGTACTCTGAAGCTCTTTGAAGAGGGATACACCACACATTAAAGTTAAGCCAATATTATTATAAAGCAGATGTCAGTATCATTATTTACCAAATAAAATAATCACGTCACAATTGCATTTTATTTTTCTTCCTCTTGCAAATAGCCAAAGTCCCTTTCTTATTCTATAGCTCTAGTTATACATACATTATTAATGAGTCTAGGGAAATATTACCAGACAAAATATGATTTTTTTTATACTGAAGACTTAAAAAATCTAATTAGTGCATTAAAACTTGGTTATAGGAAGTAAATTACTCCATGTCTCATTTAATGAACTGATATTTCTCCTTAGGTTCTATTTTCGAGAAATTCAAACATAACTCAGATGGCAGGTTGTTTTATTGCTATCAACATTCCAGTAATTATCATAACTTTGTTAGTGATAATTAGGAGGCCATCTCATTATTTTCCATTTGAAATACTGTACATCTAGTAAATTGACTTATTGAAAAAGCAAACCACTTTTTGAAACACAAATAACTTTGAACATTTATTAGGAACTTCAGAAAATGATTTTGAGAGGGAATTAGAAAGTGGGGAAGTGAATCTGGCACACAGATTAGACACTTCAGACTGTGGAGATTATTTTAATGGAGCCAATTACCACACTGTCTGTTACTTTGCTCCATGTTTGCTATTCACACCACAGTGTAGCACATACTTGCTGGTCAAAAACCACAAAGAATAATGATTCCAGCTGGGCTCAGCTAGCTAGAAAACATTTAGATATTATTGCTGAACTTTCTAGACCTGATTCATATTTTTACAATAGAGGTCAGGCAATATCATGGCTATAAAATACAACTCTGAAAAGGACATTTTATTAACCAGAAGATTCTTGTTCTACCTTTGATCAATATCTGTTTCCAACAAAATAATACCAGGATATAATTATACAGTGTTATAGTGCCATATCTATACTGTTGATAACCACAAGCTAATCCACCCACTTATAGAGAATGTTATAGTAAGCTCCAAAATAGCCTTAGCTAGAAATTGGCTCTAAGTTATGGCAATATATTTGAATAGGAAAAAAATATCTTTTGATCTTACTGAGGCAGAAAGTAGGACTTCTTAGCTTTTGGTGAATTAATCCACTTTGTCAACAATATGGAATGAAGGAAGGGGAGAAGTATAAGACAAGGGTAGAAAATTAAATCAGTCATACTATATGGACCTTAGGTTTTATTAAGAAATATATATCTTGTTCATATGGCCATTAGCAACTAGAGGTTTTTCATTAGAATGATGTATTCAGAGTGGTAGGTAAGAGAACAGATTGAGCATAATATACTTGAATGTAGGATAAATTAGAGAAAGCTTAGGGGCATAGAGTAAGAGCTAGAGATAACTTCTTAGGTATGACATCATAAATTGTTCATTCACAGATATGAAAGTGTTGGCTCATGCAGTGAATTCTGCCAGTCACACAGTTAATAAGTGTCGTAGGCTAGATTAGAATTCAGATCTTTCTTATTTCCAAAATCACTACCCTTTATAATATGGACTTTGGGAAGGTAATTCAGGCTTATAGATTTTTATGCTTAAGTATTGGGAAAGTGAACCGTTGGGAGAAATAATTTTAAATAATTTCAAGAATTTATCTTGTTGATATGACATGAAATACTATAATCACAGACTGTCAGAATTTTAAAGATAAGGGAAGAAGAAGGGGAATGTGAATTTATTAAGGACCCACTATATGTGATATGCTCTAAAAGAATCACATATGATCTTCACAAAAACTCTATGTGGTGGGTAGTATTGTTATCATTATTTCATAAGTAAGGAAATTGAGAAAGAAATTAAGCGAGTTGTTGTGATAATTATATTAAGTCTACACAGCCCATCTTTAGATTTAATCACCAAAGGTGAGAGTACCTTCCAATTCTGGGAGGTCCTAACCCACGTGTGCTAGAGTGAGTAATGAATCAGAATCAACTGACCTCCTCCTACACTTTCTAAGAGAAAGCATCTATTGTGATTGGACACACAGACTAGGGGAAGGCACTGGACGTGACATATATGTGACCCCTTTAAAAGAGTGGTTTGGTGAAGGGTACCTGAGGGAGCTTTGCTGGTTCGTGACCGAGACTATTCCACATGGTGAGTTTAAAAACTGAATCTTCCTGAACTTCTATCAAGAAACTTCCTTTTATAGACTCTGTGAATGAAGTTTGCTCCATTCACCTCCAGGCCTCAGGCCCTTTAACCCTTGGCTAAGGGTTAAGATCTACCTGGATTAATTAGTGAGATAGATTCCTATTTTCTTCTTCTCTCTCTTCTCTCATGTAAATAAACTTCCACAAAAGTCAATTTTGATTTGATATTATTCTTAATTGAGGATTGATAATAGTTCAATCCTCTGGCTACCATCTTTAATATATTGAACCTATAAAACCCCTTTTTTGCCCTTACATTGTTCAGCATTATATATCTAGTATGTAAAAATAGAAGGTGAATGAATTGATTATAAACTGATTTCTCATACTCTGCCTGCTATGCTTGCAAAGTATCTTCAGTTTATCAGTGAAGTGAAGCTCATAAGTGAACTTCCCTTTAGGGCCAGGTGAAAGGATGCTAACGGGACTCTTGTTGTGAAAAATAAAATATTTTATAGAGAGCCAGCCTCTATCTGGTTTTGGGGTCCTGAGTGGTGTTTAGTGGCATCGGATTGTTAAGACAGGTAAAAGAAAATGAGAACAATCAGACTAGTGGTTAGCCCATGTTGCTCTAATGCTATGGGATTTGGACTTTATTTTATGCTGGTTTCAAACAAAGAACACAAAGACAGAGTCACAGCTGTGAAGGGGTTACAAATCATACACAATCCATTAAAGTCTAAAAAGTAGAGATATGGGTGCAAGGACAAGGGCCAAATTCCAACCAACAATTAGTAGGGGTTAATTCTGGGAGCAGAAATAAATTTCATGGAGATGTTTACTAATTGCGTTCTGCCTTGATCTGCACCTGGTCAGATAGTTTGGACTAAATTGTTTGGCTCCAGTCTTTATCTAAGTAATACATTTTTTTGGGTTCAGGCTTCTTAATTATCAAGGAGAGAAATTGTCAAGGAGAGAAATTGTTAACTCAGTAGCTTCTGGTCTGGTTATGGACTCAAAGCTTTCCAATAAGTCTATAATGTTTTTCCAATAAGAAAAGGTATGGATCATAAGAGGTGTCAAAAGAGGGGTCTCAGATTTTTATCTATTCTCTTATTGGCTTCCCACAATATTTATTGAAATATATAAGGATAAAAGGATTTCTAACTCTAAGGGATTCTAACTCCACCCAAATAAAACTCTCTGGTTCTACAAGGAACAACTTTTCCTGTGTCCACAAGCTGCACTGATCCTTCCTGATCTGACTAACCAAAATTTTTACTATTATAAATAAACTACCACTATTATCCTTATAATTTTTTAGTTCACCTCCAAGTTATAAAAATAACAAAGACTAACTGGTTGAGTCTCAACAAGAATCAAGTTAGGACTCTGAGCCTTAAAAGACTCAGAGTCTAAACCAAAGATCAGGGTTTCCTTTGATCTTCTCAGAGCTAAATAAATCTATAAAATAGCAATAGATAGTCAATAGTGCTTCCCAAGTTGGGAAAAGAAAACACTAAACTCCTTCAGGTCTTTCCCTCAGACAGTAAGAGAGAGACAAAGATGTTACCTCCTCCAACCCTCAGAGAGAGATTCTCTGTGAGTGAGTCTGCCAACTACCAGAGAACAACTGCCACTGCTACACCCAGAAGGAGTAACTGTGATAGAAAAACCATTTCAACTGTCAACATTTGAATTTGACACTCTCTCGCAGCTCTGCTTCAAACTCCAATTCTTTCTCAAGTCAGTTTCTTCACTTCTTATGTCTAAACTAACATAGCAATACGCAATTTCTAATATCATCCTTATAATTTTTCCCCTTTGAGCATATAGAGAGATAAAAATCATTCCCATATGCTCACTATTCTATGTTATTCTAAAGCTATAGCTAACATTATTATTATTATATTCCCCCCCAAAAAATAGTCTTCATCTTACACTTATCCTATTCTCATTGCTACACCTTATCTATGCTAACTTGCACTAGGGATAGAAATTAAAGAAAAGAAAATTTCAATGAGAACAAATAATTAATGAAAACATACTTGCACAAATGCAAGTGCAAAACATACAATTACAGAAATTCAAAATGCAAAATACAAAATGAAAACTTTTGAAACACTTTTGAAAGAACAAAATACAGTTACAAAACCCAATTTAACTTATGTTTTACAAAAAACTAAAGTCCATTTAAAATAAAAAATATCCAAAAACTCATGCAAACTGCATTTTTTAAATCCTATTTGAATAATTCAAATGAAACTCTTTACTTTGATAAGACCTTATCCTATGACTAATACAGAAAACCAAAACTAACTACACTACAACTCAAACTCAACTTTATACTAATAAAATCAAAACTTTGTAACAATTTAACTATATAAAAATCTATAGAAATATACAGATCTGTACAATTTCTACACCTGTGTATAGGTTATATACAAATTATATTATAGACTATGTACATAGTATTTAAAAACTATTTACATTTTGCAGTAGGAAAAAAAAATTCCCACTTAAGATAGTCTCAAAATACCTTAAAGATTTTCTTTAGAAAGATATGTATGTTCTCTTGATGTTATCTCCTAGGATAGGGGTTGGCAATGTATGGCTCTTTCTGCAGGAGCCATAAAGTCATTTTTTTTCAGGTGCTGTTACAGGAGCTCTCACTGTCAGCACTGTATGGCTCTCACGAAATTACATTTTAAAAAATGTGGCGTTTATGGCTCTCACGGTCAAAAAGGTTGCTGACCCCTGTCCTAGGAGCACAAAATGTTTCTCAGAGATAAGATTTCATTAATTTTAATGGGTACAATAATTATTATCTTCCGGAGGTGATTTATCTGTATTTATTTATTTCTATGAATACTCATCACCTGGTTATGATGTTGCAGAGTTTGTGAGAAATGTGTACTATATTTGTATGTTATTTTATAGTGAATTCTTACCAAATTTTTAAAGTCACCTCCTCTTGCTACTGTCTTCTGTATTCATGTTGTTTCTATGTAGTGCTTGTTTGAAGCTGTAGTCAAAGTGTGTAATGTTAGAATGGCATAAAATTCTGACAGTTCATGTCCAAAATCAATCTTTGTTCCTCTTCTCTGTGTTGATTTTTTTTCTGCAATGTCTTTCTTACAGTTCAATCATCCTTTCTGCTGTCATTTTCTCTGATTCTTCTATGTTGGCTTCTACTTTCTCTCAATTGTGATATCTGTTTCCAAGTTATTCTTCTTCTTCTTGAACATTTTCTTCTTCTGTCATCATTTTGACTGCAACCATGTTGTCTGATGCAATCTCTTCTGCTGCTGTTTTTTTTCCACATGTGAGTAAAGCAGCCACAATTCTTTCTCTAATGCACAAATAGCTGACAATGTTGTCAAAATAATGTGGAAAGGCACTACCCATAATGGTTGTGTTGTGCTAGTTCTATTAAAGTTTTTCATGTAAACTGAATCTCTGGTTTTTATCCTATGGAGCATATAATCTTTTTTTTTTTTTAAGATTTAAATATTTTATTTTTTAGAAAAATTTTCCATGGTTACATGATTCATGTTTTTACTTTCCCCTTCAATCCCTATTTACTTCCCCCACATCCAACGCATTTTTCCTCTGGTTTTAACATGTGTCATCAATCAAGACTTATTTACATATTAGTCTTGATAGATAGTTGTATTGGCGTGGTCATTTTGAGTCTACATCCCCAATCATGTCCGCATCAACCCATGTCTTCAAGCTGTTGTTTTTCTTCTGTGATTCCACTCCTGTAGTTCTTCCTCTGAATGTGGGTACCATTCTTTTCCATAAATCGCTCAGAACTGTCCTGAGTCATTGCATTACTGCTAGTACAGAAGTTACTTAGAGTTTCCTTCTTTATATTCAAATCATTCAATCATTCTGAATTTATCTTGGTGTAGGGTGTGAGATGTTGATCTAAACATAATCTCTCCCATATTGTTTTTCAATTTTCCAAGTAGTTTTTGTCAAATAGTGGATTTTTGTTCCAAAAGATGGGCTCTTTGGGTTTATCATACAATGTCTTGCTGATGTCACTTACCCCAAGTCTATTCCACTGATCCCCTCTTTTTTCTCTAAGCCAGTACCATATCATTTTGATGACCACTGCTTTAGAATATAGTTTAATATCAGGTACTGCGAGGCCACCTTCCATCACAGTTTTTTCATTATTTCCCTTGATATTCTTGATCTTTTGTTCTTCCAAATGAACTTTGTTATATTTTTTTCTAATTCAGTAAAACTTTTTTTTTCTTTGATAGGTATGGCACTAAATAGGTAAATGAATTTGGGTAGAATGGTCATTTTTATGATATTAACTCATCCTACCCATGAGGACTCAATGTTTTTCCAATTGTTTAGATCTAGTTTTAATTGTTATGAAAGTGTTTAGTAGTGGTGTTCCTATAATTCCAGTGTTTGTTTTGGTAGATAGATTCCTAAGTATCTTCTATTCTCTATGGTGACAGTACATTGTCAATTTTGTTTGTTTTTTCAAAGTACCAGCTTCTAGTCTTATTTATTAATTTAATAGTTCTTTTACTTTCAAATTTATTGATTTCTCCTTTAATTTTTATAATCTCTAAATTAGTCTGTAGCTAGGGATTTTTAATTCATTCCCTTTCTAGTTTATAAATTTGAATTCCCAGTTCATTTATCTTTGCCCTCTCCAATTTGTTAAAATAGGCACTCAAGGATATAAATTTCCCCCTGAGTACTGCCTTAACTGGATTCCACAAAGTTTGGTAGGATGTTTCATCATTGTTAGTCTCTTCTTCTTTAATTAACTGGTTTTGGAGAATCATATTATTTAATTTCCAATTAGTTTTTTATTTGCCTCTCCATGTGACCTTACTAATTATTATTTTTATTACATTATGGTCTGAAGAGGTTACATTTATTATTTCTGCTCTTTTGCATTTGTTTGCAATGTTTCTATGCCCTATTACATGGTCAATCTTTGTGAATGTACCATGTGCAATTGAAAAGAAGGTGCATTCCTTTTTATCCCTATTTATTTTTCTCTACATATCTATTAAATCTAATTTTTTCTAGGATTTCTTTCACCTCTCTTATCCCTTTCTTATTTATTTTTTTGGTTTGATTTATCTAGATCTGAAAGAGGAATATTTAGATCTCCCACTACTATAGTTTGACTATCTATTTCATTCTTGTGCTCTGCCAGTTTCTCCTTTAGGAATTTGGATGCTATACCATTTGGTACATACATGTTGACTACTGTTATTTCGTCATTGTTTATACTTCCTTTTATCAGGATGTAATTACTTTCCATGTCTCTTTTAATCAGATCTATTTTTACTTGGCTTTGTCAGAAATTATGATCACCATTCTTGCCTTCTTTTTCTCAGTTGAAGTCCAAAAGATTTTGCTCCAGCCATTGACCTTAAACCTGTGTATTTCCACCCACTTCATATGTGTTTCTTATAGACAATATATAGTAGGATTTTGGTTTCTAATCCACTTTGCTATTTGCTTCCATTTTATGGGCAAGTTCATTCCATTCACATTCAGAATTATAATTATCAGTTGTGTATTCTCCACCATTTTGGTATCCTCTCCTAATTCTACCCCTTCTTCTTACTTTATTTCCTTTTAAACCAGTGCTTTGTTTTAAATCAGTCTCACTTGTCCCCTCCCTAGATTTACTTCCCTTTCCACCCCTCCCTTATTATTCTCCTCGATTTCTTTTTTAAGGCCTAATGAATTCCCTCCTCCCTTTCTTCCCCTCCCTTTTTTTGACCTCCCCACTTCCCTGATCCCCTTGGTTTATGCCTTCTGACTTTCTCATTAGTGTTAGATAGAATTCTATATCCCAATGGATGTAGCTACTCTTCCCTCTCAGGGTTAATTCTGCTGAGAGTAGGTTTAAATGTTACCTATTACTGCTGTCTTGCTCTCCTTCTTTCAATAATATTCATCTCCTCCCCTTCCCATGCCCTCTTTAGTTGGTAT
Source organism: Gracilinanus agilis (assembly GCF_016433145.1). Taxonomy (NCBI): domain Eukaryota; kingdom Metazoa; phylum Chordata; class Mammalia; order Didelphimorphia; family Didelphidae; genus Gracilinanus; species Gracilinanus agilis. The sequence continues at coordinate 74,718,431 of NC_058130.1, forward strand.
AGAATATCCTATTTTTCTTATTCATTCAAGTTCTCTTGGTGCCATCTACTATTCATCCACCTCCTTTCCCCCACCCCCGTATCATCTTAGATCATTTAGTAGTCCAATCTCTCCCTATGAATAATTCTTCTAATTACTATAATAGTGAATACAGTTTTTGAAAATTACACATAACATTTCTCCATATAGGAATACAAGTAATTTGATCTTATTGAAGCCTTTAAAGAGGTAAATTTGAAAATAAGAGTTTTCTTTCTTTCCCCTCTTTCTTATTTGCCTTTTCATGTTTCTCTTGGTTTTTGTGATTGGATAACAAACTTTCCATTTATTCCTGGTCTTTTCTGTGCAAAAACTTGGAAATCTTATATCTTGTTGAATGCCCATACTTTCCCCTGGAAGTATATAGTCAGTTTTGATGGGTAGTTGACCCTTGGTTGTAGACCCAGTTCTCTTGCCTTTCAGAATATCATATTTCAAGCTTTGTGGTCTTTTAGTATGTAAGCTGCCAGATCCTGTGTGATCCTGATTGGTACTCCTTGATATCTGAATTGTCTTTTTCTGGTTTCTTGTCAATTTTTTTCTTTTACTTGGAAGCTCTTGAATTTGGCTAGTATATTCCTGGGAGTTGTCTTTTCAGGTTTAGTGTGGAGGGTGATCTATGGATCTTTTCAATGTCTGTTTTGCTCTCTTGTTGAAGAATATCAGGGTAGTTATCTTTGATAATTTCTTGTAGTATGGTGTCCAAATTTCTATTAATTTCTGATTTTTCAGGTAGGCCAATGAATCTCAAATTGTCTCTTCTAGACCTGTTTTCTTGATCTGTCAATTTCTTGGTGAGATATTTCATGTTTCCTTCTATTTTTTCACTCTTTTGACTTTGCTCTATTATTTCTTGAGGTCCTGCAAGATCATTGGCTTCTGCTTTCCCAATTCTGACCTTTACAGACTAGTTTTCTTCTATAATCTTTTTATTTTCCTTTTTGATTTGGTCTGTTCTGTTTTTCATGGTTTCCTCCAATTTGCTTATCATTTTATTTGATTTGGGGGCATCTTTCTCCAATTGGGTGTTTCTGTCTTTTAACCTGCTAATTTCCTTTTGAGCTATTTCCCACTTCTCTTGCCAAATCTCTTCCATCTTTCTCATGATGTCAGATTTGAACTCTTCAAGAGCTTGTGACCAATTTTCATTTTTAGGAAGGTTTAGATGTGATTACTTGTTGTTCTCCTCTGTTGTTTGCTCTGTTGTCTGGATTTTTTTCTGTGTAGAAGTTGTCGGGTGTTAAAGATTTCTTCTTGATCTTTCTCTTTTGGGTTTCTTGTGCCTGGCTTGCTATTATTATTATTTTTTCTCAGGCAGAAGTCTGGTCAAGGTAGACAGACTCTCTGCCTATCCTATTGTGTTGTGGAGCAGCCTTCATCTGAGTTACAATGCTGTGAGCCCTCTCAGTTTTACCCAGGGTCAGTCTGGGCTCTTTAGGCTCCTGAGGTCTCAAGTCTAGCTGTTCTTATGGTCAAGCCTCCTGGTGGTCCCCTTGCTTGAACAGTCTCAGGGCACTGCTTCCACGGTCATGCACTCCTCTGCACTGGGTCCCCACCCAAGGTCAGTGCTTGCGCTCAAGGTCCACATCCACGCCTGCACTCAATGTCCACGCCTGATCTCAAGACCTATGTTCAAGGTCCACTCATTCTTTAGCCTCTTTGGGTCTTAAGTCTTGCTGCTCTCAGGAGCAGGCCCTGGTGATCCCAGGTAGCTGCCAAGAACTTAATGAAAGCTCCAAACTTGCTCTAACTCTTGTGAGCTGTCTTTGGCACCATAAGTGGTGTTGGGATGAGGGGTTTGCTCAGATTACATTTTAGTGAGCGTTATTTCACCCTCTTATAGCATGGAAATGCCCCAATCCCATGTACATTCAATGCTAAGCCCTATTGTGGTTTCCCTTAATTTGTCTGGATTTGTTTTTATGTTCTCTTGTAGAGTCCTATATTTGTGGGCTAAGAGAGGTTAAGCATCTGCTTCTAATCTGCCGCCATTTTAACCCTGAAGTCCTTGGAGCACATAATATAATGGAGTCTCTTGAGTTAAATTTCTATGTCCTGTAATTCTCTAATCCTATTTTGTAACTTTGTGATGTAGTTAGTAAGTGTACGATCTCCTCCAAGCATAGATATATAAGCTGTCTTAAAACTTTTTGCCTGCAATGGTGAATGTTCAAATAACATTTCATATGGTGAAATATGCACATCTCTTATTGGTCTAGTGCACAGATAGAACAGTGCTAGAGGCAAAATCTCTGGCCACCTCAAATGAGTTTCCATGCATAATTTACCACCACATTTTTGATTTCTCTTTAGTCACTCCACCTGACCAGAATTTTGTGGGTAATATGGGACATGAAATTTTGGTGTTTTACCCATATTTTCATAAACTTGTTTAAGAATTGAATCTGTAAAATGGCTCTCTTTGTCAGAATCTACTCTCAGTGGTATAGCAAATTTTAAAACTAACATAGCAATAACTAATTTCTAATATCATCTTTTAAGTAACAGTATAAAGCCATATTTGAACTCTGCTATTCCTGGGCCTCCTAAATTGTTGACCTTCTAGTCTAAGATAAATAGGCATCCCTTCTATGACCTAAGAGACATGACAAGTGGTAATCCAGCCTCTGTCTGAACATATCTAGTGATGATAAAGTCATTTTCTCAATTGGCATATTCCACTTTGGGACAGGTAGGAATATTTGGAAATGAAAGGTCTTATTTCATTGGAGTCTCTAAGAACAGATGAGTTTTTTTCCCCTATGTGTTAATTCACGGAATGTACAGGACTTTTCTGAGAGACCTGTAAGATGTGTGTCTCTTGCACATAGTTCATTAGCAAATATTTAAATACTAAAGCAGGTTGATTTCACTGGGTTCAATGGCTACTAAATATAGCTGGAAATAAAGGCGGAGAGAATAATATTTAATCGCATTATTCTACTCCATAATAATTCACTTAAAAGTTTAAAAATCACTTTTTCTGGGATAGTGATAAGAGAAGTTTATTTTTCTACTAGCCATATAATTATTTCTCTAAATAAGTAAAAGATGATAAACAATGTCAAATGCTTCATTGGTAAAGTAAATGTAATAAGCTATTAATTTGTGAGAAATATGAATTTGAAGCATTTCCATCCAGAAATGCATAATTGTAAATGTCAAAATAAAACAAAAAGTGTGAAGTTTCTTTTCAACCCACACAATTCCATGATTCTGATTGATGATGTCTGTTAGTCCTCTTTCAATGTTACTACTCTTGTCAAGGTTATCTTTGATTTTTCTCTTTCCCTTGTACATCATTTTCAATAAGTTCACAAGAAATCCTATATTTTTTTCATTGTGAGATGTCCCTTTCTTTCCATTACTACTGCCACCATTCTAGCTAAAGCCCTTTGTGACTTTGGCCTACTGAAATATCCTCCTATTTATTCTTACCCCATTGTACGTTTGTTTTCTGAAATCTATCTTTCATGCAACCTCTAGATGACATTTTCTAAGGTATCCATAATATGTTGCTCTCCTAAACAAATGACTTCAATAATTCACTTCCTCCTTATCATATCTAGTTCAAGTGCTTTTGCTTGACCTTATTGACCTTCTGTTGTTCTTGAAGCTATTTTTCCAGGTTAGTATTTTACAGCCCCTTTATATAAATCTTACAATTCAATAAAGTTGGCCTATTCCTCAGATATGTTGTGGAACTTATTTACTACTATGCCTTTGTTCATTTGAGAGGCAGAATTCTGTAGTGGATAGAGTTTCAGATTTGGAAATCAGAGAAACATAGATTTGAGTTCTGCCTTAGACACTTCAAGCTGTATGGCCTTTAGCAAATTGCTGAACATATTAGCATCCCAGTTTCTTTATCAGATCCTTTCCAAATCTAAATGGATTGATTACTTGAGAATCCTAAAATTGTGCTTTTCTAATTGCCTGTAATTCTTTTCCTTCTATTTCTGAAAATGAAAATATATACCTTCAAAATTTAACTGACATGAAATTTATTGCAACAGTTATGGGGAGTTACTGAAGGTTTTTGAATAGAGAAAAATATTCAGAAAATGAAATATTTCAGGAAGATTGAGCTGATGACAGTACACATGATAGCTATAAAGAGGGAGAAATGCTTATTCTTTAATATCACTAACTCCAAGGCAGGCAGGAGTTTAAATAAGTAAAAGTTGATAAACAATATCCAATGCTGTGGAGATTTCCAAATAGAGGGAGAAATGTGGAAAAGATATTTGCATGTGATAAGTTTGAAGTTATTAGTAACCTAGAAGAAATAAATTTCAATAAGGTGAAGAGGGAATTAGAAGGATTTTAGTAAGAAGTGGATTTTTAGGAAGCAGACATAGGGTTCATAGCACTTTGTTGGGAAATTTAGTAGTTTCATCTTTCACTTACCTGAAGTACAAATAGAAAGGCTCAAGTAGCATCCATCCCTTAGTGTTTATGCCACTTGTTTTTATTAACCAATTTCTAATTTTTCATTACTCATTACTAAAGTGCCAGGAATGGCACTACTCACTTGAGATATAAAGAAAAAGCAATAGTGGCTTCCACCCCCTAGAAATTTACATTCTAATGTGGAAGACCACATAATCAACTTAAAATTGTATATAGAAAAATCATCCATATTGAAAGTTTCCCTAAAGAACTAAGTTATAAAATTGATAATTCAGTGAACAAAACACACAGAATTTTTACAGGCAAAAACATTGCATGGAAATGAAGAATTTCCTGGGAATTTATTTGGCAATAAATGAAATAAGTATAGAGACAAGATTAACTCAGATTACTACTTTCTCTGGAATTTGTAGTCTTAGAATGTTACATTAAAGGGTATATATTTGATGAACATAAAATTTTCTTCTATTAATAAATCATTGTTAATTTCTCATTTTTGCATAGATGAACATTTTAGTTCTCAAAGAATATGTGAGCATAGACAAAAATCTGATTATTCCCAACTGGATAATCTGTTTTATAAAGATGGATGCACTATTTTTTGAGAGAGTCATTATCAGATTGTTCTAAAGAATTTATTTTAATTTTTTTAGTGTGGAGGGGTTAAACAAAGTCAACAACTCTGTAAACATTTATTAAGTGCCTATTATAACCAAGCACTGTGTTTAGTTCTGGAGATACAAAGAAAAATGAAAAGATAACTCCTACTTTAAAGAAACCCATAGTCTAATTGAAGGGACAGAATGTAGATAACTATGTAGAAACAAGATACAAATACAGACAATGACATGGGCATTGTGGACAGATGGCAGGGACCCTATACCCCTTAACTCAGGCAGGCCATGAACAGGGAAATTCCCTTCCTCCTGAGGCTAAGACCATTGTCCTTGGAAGTCCTTTAGATTGAGATAGACAAAAGAGTTACACCTCATGGCCCCATCTTGATAGCCTAAGCCCTGAGGATCCCAGACAGACCCACCCCACCCACCTAATGCCTGAGCATAGGAGTCAGGTCCACACTACTGGAAATAATATAAAATAATATAAAAATCCCAGAACTGGGGCAATCAGGGAGCAACCCCCGACAGTTGCTCCACTCATGCTGCCATGCCATGTTGTGGAGGGCAACCCCCCAGTGTTGTTCCACTCATGCTGTCTCCCTGGCCATTGATCCTATCTTACTAATAAATCTTTCTTTTTACTTTTAAGCTAAGTTTGAAGTGCTCTCATTCCTGAGAAAGGTTTCATTCCCAAACCCAGGATTTTACCATTTGCGCCCCTATAACAAGAAGATAAATTTGAAATGATTTCAGAAGTAAGATACTAATATTAAAGTGGTCCAGGAAAATCTTCTTTCTTTCTTTCTTTTCTCTTTATAAGTCCTCATATGACATGGACTCAAGAATGTTTACAATTTAGCTTATACCCATTTGGATACATCTTTGGTTATTAATCAAAATATACTCCTAAAATATAACTTTCAGAAATGAAGCACCTGTGAAATTAATATTTTTCTAAACTATAGATGGATATCTTTGTCAGTGGATGTAGCACTTATTCCAGAGAAATCACATATTCTTCAATTAAATAAAATATCCTTCAATTCTTTTCTGGAATCATAATGTTAAAACTAAAAGTTAGCTGAAATATTTACTGTAATTTTTGCTAACCTGCTTTGTTCATACTGGATAAAGACATTTAAAGAGGTAATGAAGGGAAAGGAGGTTCTGACTCAGTCAATAAATTGGCTAAGGTCATACAATTGTGATAATGGGACTTAGCCTGACATCTCCCAATTCCCAGATTCAATGCTTTCCATGACAACTCTCAGCCTCCAGAATTTTATATATACAACTACATACAGCATCAATAAAGTAAGTGATAAAATGTCAGGTGCTATTATTACATATCTTCATGTAATTATGCCTATGTAAAACAATCCTCTAAGTGACCTTTTTCAGAAATTGACAATAATGACTTTGTAGGAACAATTACTGTCTATTACATCATCAATACATGTATTAAAGAGTCCCTTAGAAGTAATTGACAGACAATTCATAATATAGTTCTGCACAACTGGAAAGTGTTCTAACGGGTCTATTTATGGTCATGAAGGGTAAGAAGCAATTATGTAAATCAGTGGCTCCCAAACTTTTTTGGCCTACTGCCCCCTTTTCCAGAAAAAAAATATTACTTAGACCCCTGGAAATTAATGTTTAAAAATTTTAATAGCAATTAATAGGAAAGATAAATGCCCCTGTGGCCATCACTGCCCTGCTGGATCTCTGCAGCACCCACCAGGGAAAGGTAGCACCCACTTTGGGAATCACTGATGTAAATGAAAACAAATTCAGAAATTGTTGGTAGCTTATACTTTTTTTTTAAATTTTTATATTTTAAATTGAAAGCCTTCTCAAACCAGTTACACCTTATATTATGATTAATTAAATTCAGAAAGTATGTTATTAAAGCCTTATTGTATATCAAAATATGCTATATAATTGAAATAGTCATTTTAAAAAAATATTCAATTAAGATCATTTCTTAATGAAACTTATTAAGCATAAAGACAGATTAATGTTTTACTAAAACAAACTATCAATGACTAAAACTACAGTAAGACTTTTGGAGTACCTTGAATTATAGCATATCTTAAATATTGAATCAATGTACAAATCCCCCACTTGCTTCTGGAAAGTTCCTTTACATACCAAATGATTCAGACCTCCTGAAAGGTAAATAAACCTGAATCTTCAGGAGCCTAGTTCTGTAGTTTCTCACTTAAAGCACTTAGTTCCTTTTCTAGAGTAAAATCTCATTTACACCAATGTGTATATATAGTATAGATGTAAACATACAGTTTGTAATAGTTTGAATTATGAGGTTGCTACTAGTTTTAATAACTTTATTACATTAAAGTAGTAATAGTAAAGAGAGGAAAAGGTAGGAAAGAGGTAGAGAGTTACTTAGATCAGTCCTCTATTAGCCTCCATGATGAATTGAAGCTGAGCACTTATAAGAATTCATTCAGGTTCCTTGCTCCAGCCAGAAGTGTGGAGATCTCTTTATCATCTCTGATAAGGACAGTTTAGTTGATAAGGAAATAAGGACAGAACAAGGGAGTTGTCTCTTACCTCATGCTTCCAGCTCTGGCTCCAGGAGCATGGAGTTTATTATATATATATTTCAAGACTTATTTCACACAAAAGAACCCCCCCGAAATTTGCAGATGCACAGAAGTTACAAATTATGTCACATCAAAACACAAAACATTGGATTCAGAATAGACCAAGGCCAAGGCTGAATTTTGACTGGCTTCTTATCAGAAAGCCAAGTTGGGGAGTATCTTGGCCTTGGCTATAACAGGAGCAGCATTCCTTGCTGTGGTAACAGTGTTAACCCTTTAAATTCAGGTTTGATAGGAACTTAAAGCTTTTCAATAAGGTCACAATACTTTTCAACAAGAAATTACAAAGATCACAAAAGGGGTCAAAAGAGGAGTCTCAAATTTTTATCTAGTCTCTTATTGGCTTCCCACACAGAAGATCTGGAACAGGCCCCTGGTTTGACTTTATAAGCTCTTTTCTCCATCCACTAACACTCACACTTCACATCTCAAGGAACCAAAATATTTTAATTTGCCTGGAACAGCCAAGATGGGGTAGGGCCTGTGGAATCAACTTCCTCTTTGATTCTAGAACTTCTTTTCTCTGAGAGCCTGTCTATATCTGAATTAATTAGTGATTTTTTGACCTCCAGGTCACTGTTTGATGATGTCAATAAAGTGACATAATGGAGAGATAAATTCTCTTCCAAGAATGTATAGGTACACATATGTGTAAATATATCTATATTCATATTCATTCGTATTCACACACATAAATATTAAATGTTCAATAATCCTTTATAGTGACTGATCTTCTGAGACTAATCTCTGACACTGATGGAAATCCAAGACAATTCCAATAAACCTCATGGCCTCTACATCTCCTCATGCATAGAATAACTTGAATTTCTCTGCTCTGTCAACTGGGTTTTTTGGGAGTCCCAGGATTGCCCCATTTTCTGAGAATTTCCCTTAGGAAAGTCGAAGATACTCATTTCAAACTAAACAATACTTTTTTTTAAACTAACTTGTATTTTTTAGAAAAGTTATCATGGTTACATGATTCATGTTCTTTCTTTCCCCTTCACCCCCCAATATCCTCCACCCACCATAGCTGATGCACATTTTCACTGGTTTTAACATGTGTCAGGGATCAAGACTTATTTCCAAATTGTTGACTTGCATTGGTGTTGTAGTTTCAGAGTCTACATCCCTAGCTATGTCTAATTCAAACCATGTGTTCAAGCAGTTGTTTTTCTTCTGTGTTTCCTCTCCTATAGTTCTTCCTATGAATGTGAGTAGCATTCTTTACCATAAGTCCTTCAGAATTGTCCTGGGTAATTGCATTGCTGCTAGTACAGAAGTCCATTACATACAATATTGGTCTCTGGGTACAATGTTTTTCTGGCTCTGCTCCTTTCACACTGCATCAATTCCTGGAGGTCTTTCCAGTTCACATGGAATTCCTCCAGTTTCTTATTCCTTTGAGAACAATAGTATTCCATCACCAGCATATACCACAATTTGTTCAGCCATTCCGCAATAGAAGGGTACACCCTTGTTTCCCAGTTTTTTGCCACCACAAAAAGTGCGACTATAAATATTTTTGTACAAGTCTGTTTATCTATGATCTCTTTAGGGTAAAAACCCAGCAATGAAATCACTGGATCAAAGGGCAGAAAATCTTTTATAGTCCTTTGAGTATAGTTCCAAATTGCCATCCACAATGGTTGGATCAGTTCACAATTCCACCAGCAATGCATTAATGTCCAAATCTTGCCACATCCCCTACAACATTCATTACTCTCCCCTTCTTTCATTTTAGCCAATCTGCTAGATGTGAGGTGATACCTCAGAGTTGTTTTGATTCGCATTTCTCTAATTATTAGAGATTTAGAGCATTTTCTCATGTGCTTAGTGATAGTTTTGATTTCTTTATCTGAAAATTGCCTATTCATGTCTCTTGCCCAATTATCAACAGGGGAATGGCTTGATTTTTTATACAATTGATTTAACTCCTTGTATATTTGAGTAATTAGACCTCTGTCAGAGTTTTTTGTTATAAAGAATTTTTCCCAATTTGTTGTTTCCCTTCTGATTTTGGTTGCATTGTTTATGTTTGTATAGAAGCTTTTTAATTTAGTATAAACAAAATCATTTATTTTACATTTTGTAATTTTCTCTAACTCTTGCTTGGTTTTAAAATCTTTCCTTTCCCATAGATCTGACAAGTATACTATTCTGTTTTCACTTAACTTATTTATAGTTTCCCTCTTTATATTCAAGTCATTCACCCCTTCTGAATTTATCTTGGAGTAGGGTGTGAGATGTTGATCTAAACATAATCTCTCCCATATTGTTTTCCAAATTTCCCAGCAGTTTTTGTCAAACAGTGGATTCTTGTCCCAAAAGCAAGGCTCTTTGGGTTTATCATACACTGTCTTGCTGATGTCACTTAACCCAAGTCTGTTCCACTGATCCTCCCTTCTGTCTCTTACCAGTACCATACTGTTTTGATGGCCACTGCTTTATAGAATAATTTTATATCTGATACTGCTAGGCCCCCTTCCTTCACATATTTTTTTCATTATTTCCCTTGATATTCTTGATCTTTTGTTATTCCAAATGAAATTTGTTATAGTTTTTCCTAATTCAGTAAAGAATATTTTTGGTAGTTTGATAGGTATGGTGCTAAATAGGTAAATTAATTTGGGTAGAAGTCATTTTTATTATGT
>NC_058130.1:74748448-74841151 GCF_016433145.1 Gracilinanus agilis
TAATTTGATCTTATTGAAGCCTTTAAAGAGGTAAATTTGAAAATAAGAGTTTTCTTTCTTTCCCCTCTGTTTCTTATTTGCCTTTTCATGTTTCTCTTGGTTTTTGTGATTGGATAACAAACTTTCCATTTATTCCTGGTCTTTTCTGTGCAAAAACTTGGAAATCTTATATCTTGTTGAATGCCCATACTTTCCCTTGGAAGTATATAGTCAGTTTTGATGGGTAGTTGACCCTTGGTTGTAGACCCAGTTCTCTTGCCTTTCTGAATATCATATTTCAAGCCTTGTGGTCTTTTAGTATGTAAGCTGCCAGATCCTGTGTGATCCTGATTGGTGATCCTTGATATCTGAATTGTCTTTTTCTGGTTTCTTGTCAATTTTTTTCTTTTAATTGGAAGCTCTTGAATTTGGCTAGTATATTCCTGGGAGTTGTCTTTTCAGGTTTAGTGTGGAGGGTAATCTATGGATCCTTTCAATATCTGTTTTGCTCTCTTTGTGAAGAATATCAGGGTAGTTATCTTTGATAATTTCTTGTAGTATGGTGTCCAAATTTCTATTAATTTCTGATTTTTCAGGTAGACCAATGAATCTCAAATTGTCTCTTCTAGACCTGTTTTCTTGATCTGTCAATTTCTTGGTGAGATATTTCATGTTTCCTTCTATTTTTTCACTCTTTTGACTTTGCTCTATTATTTCTTGAGGTCCTGCAAGATCATTGGCTTCCGCTTTCCCAATTCTGACCTTTAGAGACTAGTTTTCTTCTATAATCTTTTTATTTTCCTTTTTGATTTGGTCTATTCTGTTTTTCATGGTTTCCTCCAATTTCCTTATCATTTTATTTGATTTGGGGGCATCTTTCTCCAATTGGGTGTTTCTGTCTTTTAACCTGCTAATTTCCTTTTGAGCTATTTCCCACTTCTCTTGCCAAATCTCTTCCATCTTTCTCATGATGTCAGATTTGAACTCTTCAAGAGCTTGTGACCAATTTTCATTTTTAGGAAGGTTTAGATGTGATTACTTGTTGTTCTCCTCTGTTGTTTGCTCTGTTGTCTGGATTTTTTTCTGTGTAGAAGTTGTCGGGTGTTAAAGATTTCTTCTTGATCTTTCTCTTTTGGGTTTCTTGTGCCTGGCTTGCTATTATTATTATTTTTTTCTCAGGCAGAAGTCTGGTCAAGGTAGACAGACTCTCTGCCTATCCTATTGTGTTGTGGAGCAGCCTTCATCTGAGTTACAATGCTGTGAGCCCTCTCAGTTTTACCCAGGGTCAGTCTGGGCTCTTTAGGCTCCTGAGGTCTCAAGTCTAGCTGTTCTTATGGTCAAGCCTCCTGGTGGTCCCCTTGCTTGAACAGTCTCAGGGCACTGCTTCCACGGTCATGCACTCCTCTGCACTGGGTCCCCACCCAAGGTCAGTGCTTGCGCTCAAGGTCCACATCCACGCCTGCACTCAATGTCCACGCCTGATCTCAAGACCTATGTTCAAGGTCCACTCATTCTTTAGCCTCTTTGGGTCTTAAGTCTTGCTGCTCTCAGGAGCAGGCCCTGGTGATCCCAGGTAGCTGCCAAGAACTTAATGAAAGCTCCAAACTTGCTCTAACTCTTGTGAGCTGTCTTTGGCACCATAAGTGGTGTTGGGATGAGGGGTTTGCTCAGATTACATTTTAGTGAGCGTTATTTCACCCTCTTATAGCATGGAAATGCCCCAATCCCATGTACATTCAATGCTAAGCCCTATTGTGGTTTCCCTTAATTTGTCTGGATTTGTTTTTATGTTCTCTTGTAGAGTCCTATATTTGTGGGCTAAGAGAGGTTAAGCATCTGCTTCTAATCTGCCGCCATCTTAACCCTGAAGTCTTTGGAGCACATAATCTAATGGAGTCTCTTGAGTTAAATTTCTATGTCCTGTAATTCTCTAATCCTATTTTGTAACTTTGTGATGTAGTTAGTAAGTGTAAGATCTCCTCCAAGCATAGATATATAAGCTGTCTTAAAACTTTTTGCCTGCAATGGTGAATGTTCAAATAACATTTCATATGGTGAAATATGCACATCTCTTATTGGTCTAGTGCACAGATAGAACAGTGCTAGAGGCAAAATCTCTGGCCACCTCAAATGAGTTTCCATGCATAATTTACCACCACATTTTTGATTTCTCTTTAGTCACTCCACCTGACCAGAATTTTGTGGGTAATATGGGACATGAAATTTTGGTGTTTTACCCATATTTTCATAAACTTGTTTAAGAATTGAATCTGTAAAATGGCTCTCTTTGTCAGAATCTACTCTCAGTGGTATAGCAAATTTTAAAACTAACATAGCAATAACTAATTTCTAATATCATCTTTTAAGTAACAGTATAAAGCCATATTTGAACTCTGCTATTCCTGGGCCTCCTAAATTGTTGACCTTCTAGTCTAAGATAAATAGGCATCCCTTCTATGACCTAAGAGACATGACAAGTGGTAATCCAGCCTCTGTCTGAACATATCTAGTGATGATAAAGTCATTTTCTCAATTGGCAGCATATTCCACTTTGGGACAGGTAGGAATATTTGGAAATGAAAGGTCTTATTTCATTGGAGTCTCTAAGAACAGATGAGTTTTTTTCCCCTATGTGTTAATTCACGGAATGTACAGGACTTTTCTGAGAGACCTGTAAGATGTGTGTCTCTTGCACATAGTTCATTAGCAAATATTTAAATACTAAAGCAGGTTGATTTCACTGGGTTCAACGGCTACTAAATATAGCTGGAAATAAAGGCAGAGAGAATAATATTTAATGGCATTATTCTACTCCATAATAATTCACTTAAAAGTTTAAAAATCACTTTTTCTGGGATAGTGATAAGAGAAGTTTATTTTTCTACTAGCCATATAATTATTTCTCTAAATAAGTAAAAGATGATAAACAATGTCAAATGCTTCATTGGTAAAGTAAATGTAATAAGCTATTAATTTGTGAGAAATATGAATTTGAAGCATTTCCATCCAGAAATGCATAATTGTAAATGTCAAAATAAAACAAAAAGTGTGAAGTTTCTTTTCAACCCACACAATTCCATGATACTGATTGATGATGTCTGTTAGTCCTCTTTCAATGTTACTACTCTTGTCAAGGTTATCTTTGATTTTTCTCTTTCCCTTGTACATCATTTTCAATAAGTTCACAAGAAATCCTATATTTTTTTCATTGTGAGATGTCCCTTTCTTTCCATTACTACTGCCACCATTCTAGCTAAAGCCCTTTGTGACTTTGGCCTACTGAAATATCCTCCTATTTATTCTTACCCCATTGTACGTTTGTTTTCTGAAATCTATCTTTCATGCAACCTCTAGATGACATTTTCTAAGGTATCCATAATATGTTGCTCTCCTAAACAAATGACTTCAATAATTCACTTCCTCCTTATCATATCTAGTTCAAGTGCTTTTGCTTGACCTTATTGACCTTCTGTTGTTCTTGAAGCTATTTTTCCAGGTTAGTATTTTACAGCCCCTTTATATAAATCTTACAATTCAATAAAGTTGGCCTATTCCTCAGATATGTTGTGGAACTTATTTACTACTGTGCCTTTGTTCATTTGAGAGGGAGAATTCTGTAGTGGATAGAGTTTCAGATTTGGAAATCAGAGAAACATAGATTTGAGTTCTGCCTTAGACACTTCAAGCTGTATGGCCTTTAGCAAATTGCTGAACATATTAGCATCCCAGTTTCTTTATCAGATCCTTTCCAAATCTAAATGGATTGATTACTTGAGAATCCTAAAATTGTGCTTTTCTAATTGCCTGTAATTCTTTTCCTTCTATTTCTGAAAATGAAAATATATACCTTCAAAATTTAACTGACATGAAATTTATTGCAACAGTTATGGGGAGTTACTGAAGGTTTTTGAATAGAGAAAAATATTCAGAAAATGAAATATTTCAGGAAGATTGAGCTGATGACAGTACACATGATAGCTATAAAGAGGGAGAAATGCTTATTCTTTAATATCACTAACTCCAAGGCAGGCAGGAGTTTAAATAAGTAAAAGTTGATAAACAATATCCAATGCTGTGGAGATTTCCAAATAGAGGGAGAAATGTGGAAAAGATATTTGCATGTGATAAGTTTGAAGTTATTAGTAACCTAGAAGAAATAAATTTCAATAAGGTGAAGAGGGAATTAGAAGGATTTTAGTAAGAAGTGGATTTTTAGGAAGCAGACATAGGGTTCATAGCACTTTGTTGGGAAATTTAGTAGTTTCATCTTTCACTTACCTGAAGTACAAATAGAAAGGCTCAAGTAGCATCCATCCCTTAGTGTTTATGCCACTTGTTTTTATTAACCAATTTCTAATTTTTCATTACTCATTACTAAAGTGCCAGGAATGGCACTACTCACTTGAGATATAAAGAAAAAGCAATAGTGGCTTCCACCCCCTAGAAATTTACATTCTAATGTGGAAGACCACATAATCAACTTAAAATTGTATATAGAAAAAACATCCATATTGAAAGTTTCCCTAAAGAACTAAGTTATAAAATTGATAATTCAGTGAACAAAACACACAGAATTTTTACAGGCAAAAACATTGCATGGAAATGAAGAATTTCCTGGGAATTTATTTGGCAATAAATGAAATAAGTATAGAGACAAGATTAACTCAGATTACTACTTTCTCTGGAATTTGTAGTCTTAGAATGTTACATTAAAGGGTATATATTTGATGAACATAAAATTTTCTTCTATTAATAAATCATTGTTAATTTCTCATTTTTGCATAGATGAACATTTTAGTTCTCAAAGAATATGTGAGCATAGACAAAAATCTGATTATTCCCAACTGGATAATCTGTTTTATAAAGATGGATGCACTATTTTTTGAGAGAGTCATTATCAGATTGTTCTAAAGAATTTATTTTAATTTTTTTAGTGTGGAGGGGTTAAACAAAGTCAACAACTCTGTAAACATTTATTAAGTGCCTATTATAACCAAGCACTGTGTTTAGTTCTGGAGATACAAAGAAAAATGAAAAGATAACTCCTACTTTAAAGAAACCCATAGTCTAATTGAAGGGACAGAATGTAGATAACTATGTAGAAACAAGATACAAATACAGACAATGACATGGGCATTGTGGACAGATGGCAGGGACCCTATACCCCTTAACTCAGGCAGGCCATGAACAGGGAAATTCCCTTCCTCCTGAGGCTAAGACCATTGTCCTTGGAAGTCCTTTAGATTGAGATAGACAAAAGAGTTACACCTCATGGCCCCATCTTGATAGCCTAAGCCCTGAGGATCCCAGACAGACCCACCCCACCCACCTAATGCCTGAGCATAGGAGTCAGGTCCACACTACTGGAAATAATATAAAATAATATAAAAATCCCAGAACTGGGGCAATCAGGGAGCAACCCCCGACAGTTGCTCCACTCATGCTGCCATGCCATGTTGTGGAGGGCAACCCCCCAGTGTTGTTCCACTCATGCTGTCTCCCTGGCCATTGATCCTATCTTACTAATAAATCTTTCTTTTTACTTTTAAGCTAAGTTTGAAGTGCTCTCATTCCTGAGAAAGATTTCATTCTCAAACCCAGGATTTTACCATTTGCGCCCCTATAACAAGAAGATAAATTTGAAATGATTTCAGAAGTAAGATACTAATATTAAAGTGGTCCAGGAAAATCTTCTTTCTTTCTTTCTTTTCTCTTTATAAGTCCTCATATGACATGGACTCAAGAATGTTTACAATTTAGCTTATACCCATTTGGATACATCTTTGGTTATTAATCAAAATATACTCCTAAAATATAACTTTCAGAAATGAAGCACCTGTGAAATTAATATTTTTCTAAACTATAGATGGATATCTTTGTCAGTGGATGTAGCACTTATTCCAGAGAAATCACATATTCTTCAATTAAATAAAATATCCTTCAATTCTTTTCTGGAATCATAATGTTAAAGCTAAAAGTTAGCTGAAATATTTACTGTAATTTTTGCTAACCTGCTTTGTTCATACTGGATAAAGACATTTAAAGAGGTAATGAAGGGAAAGGAGGTTCTGACTCAGTCAATAAATTGGCTAAGGTCATACAGTTGTGATAATGGGACTTAGACTGACATCTCCCAATTCCCAGATTCAATGCTTTCCATGACAACTCTCAGCCTCCAGAATTTTATATATACAACTACATACAGCATCAATAAAGTAAGTGATAAAATGTCAGGTGCTATTATTACATATCTTCATGTAATTATGCCTATGTAAAACAATCCTCTAAGTGACCTTTTTCAGAAATTGACAATAATGACTTTGTAGGAACAATTACTGTCTATTACATCATCAATACATGTATTAAAGAGTCCCTTAGAAGTAATTGACAGACAATTCATAATATAGTTCTGCACAACTGGAAAGTGTTCTAACGGGTCTATTTATGGTCATGAAGGGTAAGAAGCAATTATGTAAATCAGTGGCTCCCAAACTTTTTTGGCCTACTGCCCCCTTTTCCAGAAAAAAATATTACTTAGACCTCTGGAAATTAATGTTTAAAAATTTTAATAGCAATTAATAGGAAAGATAAATGCCCCTGTGGCCATCACTGCCCTGCTGGATCTCTGCAGCACCCACCAGGGAAAGGTAGCACCCACTTTGGGAATCACTGATGTAAATGAAAACAAATTCAGAAATTGTTGGTAGCTTATACTTTTTTTTTAAATTTTTATATTTTAAATTGAAAGCCTTCTCAAACCAGTTACACCTTATATTATGATTAATTAAATTCAGAAAGTATGTTATTAAAGCCTTATTGTATATCAAAATATGCTATATAATTGAAATAGTCATTTTAAAAAAATATTCAATTAAGATCATTTCTTAATGAAACTTATTAAGCATAAAGACAGATTAATGTTTTACTAAAACAAACTATCAATGACTAAAACTACAGTAAGACTTTTGGAGTACCTTGAATTATAGCATATCTTAAATATTGAATCAATGTACAAATCCCCCACTTGCTTCTGGAAAGTTCCTTTACATACCAAATAATTCAGACCTCCTGAAAGGTAAATAAACCTGAATCTTCAGGAGCCTAGTTCTGTAGTTTCTCACTTAAAGCACTTAGTTCCTTTTCTAGAGTAAAATCTCATTTACACCAATGTGTATATATAGTATAGATGTAAACATACATGTTGTAATAGTTTGAATTATGAGGTTGCTACTAGTTTTAATAACTTTATTACATTAAAGTAGTAATAGTAAAGAGAGGAAAAGGTAGGAAAGAGGTAGAGAGTTACTTAGATCAGTCCTCTATTAGCCTCCATGATGAATTGAAGCTGAGCACTTATAAGAATTCATTCAGGTTCCTTGCTCCAGCCAGAAGTGTGGAGATCTCTTTATCATCTCTGATAAGGACAGTTTTGTTGATAAGGAAATAAGGACAGAACAAGAGAGTTGTCTCTTACCTCATGCTTCCAGCTCTGGCTCCAGGAGCATGGAGTTTATTATATATATATTTCAAGACTTATTTCACACAAAAGAACCCCCCCGAAATTTGCAGATGCACAGAAGTTACAAATTATGTCACATCAAAACACAAAACATTGGATTCAGAATAGACCAAGGCCAAGGCTGAATTTTGACTGGCTTCTTATCAGAAAGCCAAGTTGGGGAGTATCTTGGCCTTGGCTATAACAGGAGCAGCATTCCTTGCTGTGGTAACAGTGTTAACCCTTTAAATTCAGGTTTGATAGGAACTTAAAGCTTTTCAATAAGGTCACAATACTTTTCAACAAGAAATTACAAAGATCACAAAAGGGGTCAAAAGAGGAGTCTCAAATTTTTATCTAGTCTCTTATTGGCTTCCCACACAGAAGATCTGGAACAGGCCCCTGGTTTGACTTTATAAGCTCTTTTCTCCATCCACTAACACTCACACTTCACATCTCAAGGAAGCAAAGTATTTTAATTTGCCTGGAACAGCCAGGATGGGGTAGGGCCTGTGGAATCAACTTCCTCTTTGATTCTATAACTTCTTTTCTCTGAGAGCCTGTCTATATCTGAATTAATTAGTGATTTTTTGACCTCCAGGTCACTGTTTGATGATGTCAATAAAGTGACATAATGGAGAGATAAATTCTCTTCCAAGAATGTATAGGTACACATATGTGTAAATATATCTATATTCATATTCATTCGTATTCACACACATAAATATTAAATGTTCAATAATCCTTTATAGTGACTGATCTTCTGAGACTAATCTCTGACACTGATGGAAATCCAAGACAATTCCAATAAACCTCATTGCCTCTACATCTCCTCATGCATAGAATAACTTGAATTTCTCTGCTCTGTCAACTGGGTTTTTTGGGAGTCCCAGGATTGCCCCCTTTTTTGAGAATTTCCCTTAGGAAAGTCGAAGATACTCGTTTCAAACTAAACAATAGACTTTTTTTTAAACT
This sequence comes from Gracilinanus agilis, assembly GCF_016433145.1. Taxonomy (NCBI): domain Eukaryota; kingdom Metazoa; phylum Chordata; class Mammalia; order Didelphimorphia; family Didelphidae; genus Gracilinanus; species Gracilinanus agilis. The sequence goes on from NC_058130.1 coordinate 74,756,901, forward strand.
AACTTGTATTTTTTAGAAAAGTTATCATGGTTACATGATTCATGTTCTTTCTTTCCCCTTCACCCCCCAATATCCTCCACCCACCATAGCTGATGCACATTTTCACTGGTTTTAACATGTGTCAGGGATCAAGACTTATTTCCAAATTGTTGACTTGCATTGGTGTTGTAGTTTCAGAGTCTACATCCCTAACCATGTCTAATTCAAACCATGTGTTCAAGCAGTTGCTTTTCTACTGTGTTTCCTCTCCTATAGTTCTTCCTCTGAATGTGAGTAGCATTCTTTACCATAAGTCCTTCAAAATTGTCCTGGGTAATTGCATTGCTGCTAGTACAGAAGTCCATTACATACAATGTTGGTCTCTGGGTACAATGTTTTTCTGGCTCTGCTCCTTTCACACTGCATCAATTCCTGGAGGTCATTCCAGTTCACATGGAATTCCTCCAGTTTCTTATTCCTTTGAGAACAATAGTATTCCATCACCAGCATATACCACAATTTGTTCAGCCATTCCGCAATAGAAGGGTACACCCTTGTTTCCCAGTTTTTTGCCACCACAAAAAGTGCGACTATAAATATTTTTGTACAAGTCTGTTTATCTATGATCTCTTTAGGGTAAAAACCCAGCAATGAAATCACTGGATCAAAGGGCAGAAAATCTTTTATAGTCCTTTGAGTATAGTTCCAAATTGCCATCCACAATGGTTGGATCAGTTCACAATTCCACCAGCAATGCATTAATGTCCAAATCTTGCCACATCCCCTACAACATTCATTACTCTCCCCTTCTTTCATTTTAGCCAATCTGCTAGATGTGAGGTGATACCTCAGAGTTGTTTTGATTCGCATTTCTCTAATTATTAGAGATTTAGAGCATTTTCTCATGTGCTTAGTGATAGTTTTGATTTCTTTATCTGAAAATTGCCTATTCATGTCTCTTGCCCAATTATCAACAGGGGAATGGCTTGATTTTTTATACAATTGATTTAACTCCTTGTATATTTGAGTAATTAGACCTCTGTCAGAGTTTTTTGTTATAAAGATTTTTTCCCAATTTGTTGTTTCCCTTCTGATTTTGGTTGCATTGTTTATGTTTGTATAGAAGCTTTTTAATTTAGTATAAACAAAATCATTTATTTTACATTTTGTAATTTTCTCTAACTCTTGCTTGGTTTTAAAATCTTTCCTTTCCCATAGATCTGACAAGTATACTATTCTGTTTTCACTTAACTTATTTATAGTTTCCCTCTTTATATTCAAGTCATTCACCCCTTCTGAATTTATCTTGGAGTAGGGTGTGAGATATTGATCTAAACATAATCTCTCCCATATTGTTTCCCAAATTTCCCAGCAGTTTTTGTCAAACAGTGGATTCTTGTTCCAAAAGCAAGGCTCTTTGGGTTTATCATACACTGTCTTGCTGATGTCACTTAACCCAAGTCTGTTCCACTGATCCTCCCTTCTGTCTCTTACCAGTACCATACTGTTTTGATGGCCACTGCTTTATAGAATAATTTTATATCTGATACTGCTAGGCCCCCTTCCTTCACATATTTTTTTCATTATTTCCCTTGATATTCTTGATCTTTTGTTATTCCAAATGAAATTTGTTATAGTTTTTCCTAATTCAGTAAAGAATATTTTTGGTAGTTTGATAGGTATGGTGCTAAATAGGTAAATTAATTTGGGTAGAAGTCATTTTTATTATGTAAGCTCATCCTACCCATTAATGATTAATGGCTTTCCAATTGTTTAGATTCAGTTTTATTTGTTTGGAAAGTGTTTTGTAGTTGTTTTCATATAATTGCTGTGTTAGTTTTGGTAGGTAGATTCCCAAGTATTTTATATTGTCTAGGGTGATTTTAAATGGTGTTTCTCTTTCTACTTAATGCTGCTCTAATGTGTTGGAAATATATAGAAATGCTGATGATTTATGTGCATTTATTTTGTATCCTGCAACTTTGCTAAAGTTGTTGATTATTTCTACTACCTTTTGTTTATTCACTAGGATTTTCTAAGTAGACAATTGTATCATGTGCAAAGAGTGATAGCTTAGTCTCCTCATTGCCTATTTTAATGCCTTCAATTTCTGTTTCTTCTCTAATTGCTACTGCTAGTGTTTTTAGTACAATGTTAAATAATAGAGGTGATAATAGGCATCTTTGTTTTACACCTGATCTTACTTGGAAGGCATCTAATTTATCCCAAATGCATATGATGCTTGTTGATGGTTTAAGTTATCTACTGTTTATTATTTTTTAGGAAAGGTCCTTGTATTCCTATACTTTGCAGGGTTTTCAATGGGAATGGATGCTGTGTTTTGTCAAAGGCTTTTTCAGCAACTCTTGAGAGAGATAATCATGTGATTTTTGTTTGTTATCTTCTTGATATGTTTAATTATGTGGATAGTTTTCCTAATGTTGAACCATCCTTGCATTCCTGGTATAAATCTCACCTGATGATGGTGGAAAATCCTCTTGATCCCTTGCTGGAGTCTCTTTGCTAGTATTCTATTTAAGATTTTTGCTACTATGTTCATTAGGGAGATTGGTCTGTAGTTTTCTTTCTCTATTTTTGATCTACCTGGCTTTGGAATCAGTACCATATTTGAGTCAAAAAGGAATTTAGTAGGACTCCTTCTTTGCTTATCATATCAAATAATTTGTATAGTATTGGCATTAGTTGTTCTTTGAATGTTTGATAGAATTCACTTGTGAATCCATCAGGCCCTAGCAATTTTTTCTTAGGGAGTTCTCTGATGGTTTGTTCAATTTCTTTTTCAGATATGGGATTGTTTAGGTATTCTATTTCTTCTGCTGTTAATCTAGGCAATTTATATTTTTGTAAATATTTATCCATATCTACTAGATTGTTATATTTATTGTCATATAATTGAGCAAAATAGTTTTTAATGATTTCCTTAATTTCCTTTTCATTAGAGGTGAGGTCTCCCTTTTCATCTTTGATACTGTCCATTTGGTTTTTTTTCTTTCCTTTTTTTATTAGAATGACCAGTACTTTGTCTATTTTATTTTTTTTTAACATACCAGCTTCTAGTCTATTAATTAATTCAATATTTCTTTCACTTTTGGTTTTACTAAGTTCTTCCTTGATTTTTAGTATTTATAATTTAGTTTTCATTTGGGGATTTTAAATTGCTCGCTTTCTAGTTTTTTAAGTTGCTTACCCAATCCATTAATCTCTTCCTTCCCTAATTTGTTAAAATATGCACTCAAGGATATAAATTTCCTACTGAGTACTGCCTTAGCTGCATTCCACAGAGTTTGGTAGGATGTCTCATTGTTGCCATTCTCTTCAATATAATTATTTCTATGATTTCTTCTTTAACTGACTTGTTTTGGAGAATCATATTATTTAATTTCCAATTAGTTTTTTATTTGCCTATCCAAGTGCCCTTATTAAATATTATTTTTATTGTATTATGATCTGAGGAGGTTACATTTATTATTTCTGCTCTTTTGCATTTTGGGGGGATGTTTCTATGCTGTGTTACATGGTCAATCTTTGTGAATGCACCATGTGCAGCTGAAAAGACAGTGTATTCCTTTTTATCCCTATTTATTTTTCTCCACGTATCTCTTGAATCTAATATTTCTATTAGTTCATTCACCTCCTTTATCTCTTATTTATTTTTTTTGTTTGATTTATCTAGGTCTGAAAGAGGAATATTTAGATCTCCCACTAGTATGGTGTTACTATCTATTTCTTTCTTAAGGTCTGCCAGTTTCTCCTTTAGGAATTTGGATGCTATGCCATTTGGTGCATACATATTGAGCAATGTTATTTCCTCATTGTCTATACTGCCTTTTATCAGGATGTAATTACCTTCCCTGTCTTTTTTAATCATATCTATTTTTACTTTGGCTTTCTCAGAAATCATGATTGCCACTCCTGCCTTCTTTTTCTCAATCGAAGGTCAAAATATTTTGCTCCAGCCATTGACCTTAAATCTGTGTATGTCTACCCACCTCATATGTGTTTCTTGTAGACAACATATGGTAGGATTTCAGTTTCTAATCCATTCTGGTATTTGCTTCTGTTTTATGGACGAGTTCATCCCATTCACATTCAGAGTTTTAGTTATTAGTTGTGTACTCCCAAACATTTTGGTATCCTCTCCTAGTTCAACCACTTCTTCTTAGGCTATTTCCCTTTTAAACCAGTGATTTATTTTAAACCAGTAACCCTTTTCCGCTCCCTTCATTTACTACCCTTTGTACCCCCTCCTTTATTATTCCCCTCTTTTTATTTTTAAGGCCTAATATATTCCCTCTCCCTTCTTCTCCCCTCCCTTTTTTGACCTCCCCACTCCCCTGCTCCCCTTGGTTTATCCCTTCTGCCTTTCTCAGTAGGGTTAGATAGAGTTCCATATCCCACTGGATATAGCTACTCTTCCCTCTCAAGGTTAATTCCACTGAGAGTAAGGTTTAAATATTACCTCTTAATGCTCTCTTCCTCTCTTTCTTATAATAATATTCTTCCCCTCCTCTTCCCATGCCCTCTTTTTGCGTAATAAAATATCCTGTTTTTCTTACTTATTCAAATTTCTCTTAGTGCCATCTACTATTCAATCCCTCTTTCCCACCCACACCCATATGATCTTAGATCATTTAGTACTCCAACATCTCTCTGTGAATAATTCTTCTAATTACTATAATAGTGGATACTATAATAGGGAATAGAGTTCACTACAAAGAATTACACATTACAGTTCTCCATTTATGAATACAAATAATTAGACCTTATTGAAGCCCTTAAAGAGGCAAATTTAAAAATAAGAGTTTTCTTTCTTTCCCTTCTTTTTCTTATTTACCTTTTCATGTTTCTCTTGGTTTTTGTGGTTGGATATCAGACTTTCCATTTAGCCTTGGCCTTTTCTGTGCAAATACTTGGAAATCTTTTATCTTATTGAATGCCCATACTTTCCCCTGGAAGTATATACTCAGTTTTGAAGGGTAGGTGATCCTTGGTTGTAGACCCAGTTTTCTTGCCTTTCTAAATATCATATTCCAAACCTTGAGTTCTTTTAGTGTGTAGGCTGCCAGATCCTGTGTGATCCTGATTGGTGCTCCTTGATATTTGAATTGTCTCTTTCTGGCTTCTTGTAAAATTTTTTTCTTTAACTTGGAAGCTCTTGGATTTGGCTATTATATTCCTGGTGGTTGACTTTTCAGGGTTTAGTGTAGAGGGTGATCTATGGATCCTCTCAATATTTATATTGCCCTCTTGTAGAACTTCAGGGCAGTTTTGCTGAATAATTTCTTTTAATATGGAGTCCAAATTTCTATTAATTTCTGGTTTTCTCCAATTGGGTGTTTCTGTCTTTTAACCTGTTAATTTCCTTTTGAGCTATTTCTCACTTTTCTCACCAAATCTCTTCTATATTTCTCATTATGTCAGATTTGAACTCTTCAAGAGCTTTTGACAAATTTTCATTTTTTGGGAAAGTTTGGATATGATTACTTGTTTGTTCTCTGCTGTTTGCTCTGTTGTCTGGATTTTTTCAGTGTAAAAGTTATTGAGTGTTAAAGATTTCTTCTTGATCTTTCTCTTTTTGGGGTTCTTGTGGCTGGCTTGCCATTGTTAGCCGGGCATCCTCTCAACTTTATCCTTAGGCCCAGGGTCTGTCTGAGCTTTTTAGGTTCATGAGGTCTCAGGTCTAGTTGTTCACAGGGTCAAGACTCCTGGTGGTCCCCTTGCTTGTTCTTCTGCCTGAAGCTCCTTTAACAGTATCAGGGTGCTGCTTCCACTGTCATGCTCCCCTCTGCACTGGGTGCCCACCCAAGGTCCACACCTGAGCTCAGGATACGTGTTCGCAACTGTGGCCACACCTGTGCTCAAGGTCTGTGTTTAAAGTCCGGGTGTTCTTTAACCTCTTTGTGTCTTAGGTCCTGCTGCTTTCAGGACAGGCTCTGGTGATGCCAGGTAGCTGCCAAGGACTTAATGTGTTACCCAAACTTGCTCTAACTCTTGTGAGCTGGCTTTGGCACTGTAGGTGGTAAGTATGGGGAAGGGAGTTGCTTAGCTAGCATTTTAGTGAGAGCTATTTCACCCCCTTATAGCATAGAAATGCCCCAATCTCACATAGCTTCAATGCTGTGACCTATTGTGGAGTTGCTTTGGTTGTCTGGATTTGTTTTTATGACATTTTGAGGAGTCTTATATGTGTGGATTAGGAGAGGTTAAGCAGCTGCTTTTTACTCTGCTGCCATCTTAAGAGGAACCTTCCATCTATTCACAATAGAATTTTAAAGTACTTAATCACACCAGTTTAGGTGGTACTAGTTGATATAGTAAAATGTTAAGCACCTTTTCTTGTCTTAGTAGCTTTTCCCATTGTATCAAAATCCTATCCCAGTTAGCCCAGCCCTTGGCTGGACCCTTTCCTTTTGTATTCATTATAGTAGACCACTTCCTGATACCCCAGTCTCCGGCTATAGCCTCTTTCCCAAGCTTGTTTGCAACCTGTCACCATATATTTGCTGTACCTAGTTCTCCTAAAGGTACATAAGATACCCAATTTCTATTACTCTTTGGAGAACCATCTCACACATTGATTCTCTAAGAGATACTGTCTCCAGAACTCTAGGGTTTTGTCTCTGTATAGTATTTTGGCACTTGGCTCTGTGTAGTGACCAATTATCATGGACCTCTCTCTTTCCTGATTAAATATATGGTTTTATGACTGCTTTAGTAGTTCTGTGTTTTCTTCAAGTTGACAGCTCCATAATAACAAAAATTGGTGGTACAACACAAGTGGAATGAACTTCCCATAACAAATGATATAGTTTGATGTTAACTCAGAAAAAACAGTCAGAAAAGCCACTCTTTAATCAAGGACAGGGGTCACAGGACTGAGTAGTCCTATGCCTATGCAAAGTTTGAAGATTGAACTCTGAATGCTCTGGTCCCTGGCCCCTGGGAGTAACACAAATTTATCAGAATGGGTATTAACTGAAAGGTCACTTATTACCTTTCATATTTGCTGACCTGGGACTTTTTCTTTTCACTCTTCCAGTTTCTATTATAGTGTTGAAATAGAATATAGAGACCCCAGACTTGTAGCCGGGCGGGATCTAATGAACACCAAGTTTTAGGATTATCTTGTGAGTTGGAGAACCTAAAGCTTGTACTTGTTCCCTGTTCATTGAGAATCCACTCTGAAGGGGGTGTCAGGGCTTAGGCTATCAAGGTGTGGCCTGAAGGTGTATCTCTTTGTCTATCTCACCCTAAAGGGCAGACCAAGGATAATGGTCTTTGCCTCAAGAGTCACAAGGACAGGAAGGGGGAAAGGAATTTCCCAGTTCACAGCCTGCCTGAGTTAAGGGGTACAGGGTCCCTGCCATCCCTGCACAGTGCCCACATCACCACTACATGGAGGCTAGAGACATTTTCATAATACAAATATTTTATCTTCTCAAATGGAGCAGCCAGGATTAAGAAAAAATTTGAAAAATAAGTTCATTTGTAGGAAAAATTTTAAAAGTCTGATGATGAAAATTTATGAATAGCATCAACTAATAAAATATAGAGAAGTGTTGAAGGGAGAACGAGTTTATAGTAATCTTCTGGTGATACCTAGTTGCAGTTGATCACTCTAAGACAGAGATGGGCAAACTTTTTAAAGAGGGGACCAAAGGAAAGGAAATTTTCATCTGTCAGTCTGTTTCTAAGGCAACTTTCAAAGTTTCATTGTATTGTATCTTATTCATTGTATTTATCAGATTAGGAATAATGTGGAGAGGCCAGAGAGAACATTTCAAAGGGCCCGCATCTGGCCTGTGGGCCATAGTTTGTCCATCACTGCTCTAAGAGCATTAAGAATAACTTAGAAATAGGAGAACATACAAAACGGTAAAAGTTAATAAAAATTTATGTGATTATTGTCGTTTATATTTCTGTGCATTTTATTTTATGAATTTAAAGGCATTGTTCTGGAAAATGTTCTGAGAAATGGTCCATGAAATTCATTTTACTTTGTATGAGCTCTATTCACTTCACTTTGTATGAGTTCATATAAGTTCTTCCAGGTGTTTTTGAAACTATGTTTCTTATTTCTTATAGTACAATTGTATTCCATAACAATCATTTGACACAGCTTGTTCAGCCATTCTTCAGCTGATGGCCCATCCGTTCAACCCAATTTCCTGCCACCAAAAAAAGATGCAATAACATTTTAATACATATAAGACATTTTCTCTTTTTTAAAAATATCTCTTTGGTATCTATAGCTAACTATTGCTATAGTTATTGCTGGATATAGGCATTGCTGGATAAAACTGTATGCACAGTTTTCTGGTCCTTTAGGCTAATTTCAATCTGTTAACTCTTTTAACTATTTTTTGTTAGTTGTCTATGAATACCTTAATATTATCTACAAATCATGATAGTTTTTCCTTCATTGTCTATTTTTATTCTTTTTTTGCTTCATTTCTACAGCTAGCATTTTGAATACACTATCATATGATAATGGTGAAATTACAATTGTTGATTCACCTATAATCTTATTGGAAAGTTTATCCCTATTATAAACAAAACTTGCTCTTTGTTTTAAATAGACACCACTAATCATTTAAACAAAAACTCCACTGATTCTTATAGTTTCAGTTTTTTTATTAAAAGGAATGAGTATTGTACTTTGTCAAAAAATTTTTATTTATCTATTGAGATTATATAATTTTGTTTTTGTTATCATTATGGTTAATTATATTGATAGTTTTCCTAGTATTTAACTGGGTTTATATCACAGGTATAATTTCTATCGAATCAGTTATATGAATTTTGTGATATATTGCTGCAATGTCTTTAGTAGTGTTCTATTATTTTAAAAAATTAAATTGTACTTCCAATACCCCCCACATAAACACATACATTCACAAGTACACACAATTCATTTCCTTTAAATTCTTCCTTGTATACACACAAGCAATATAGAGGTCAAGAACAAGAATAATGTATAACAAATCTCGAAAGATACATTGAGATCATATTGTGAAGGTCTTTAAAAGCCAAATTGAGTTTTTTTTAAACCCTTACCTTCCATCTTGGAGTCAATACTGTGTATTGGCTCCAAGGCAGAAGAGTAGTAAGAGTAGGCAATGGGGGTCAAGTGACTTGCCCAGGGTCACACAGCTGGGAAGTGTCGGAGGCCAGATTTGAACCTAGGACCTCCCATCTCTAGGTCTGGCTCTCAATCCATTGAGCTACCCAGCTGCCCCCCCCCACCCAAAAATTGAGTTTTTATTTGACCTTAGAGACATTAGAAACCTACAATAAGTTATTGAATAGGGTAGTGGTGTGGTCATATCTAGGATTAAGGAAAGTAATTTTGACCACTGTGTGTAGGATTTATCACATTAGGGAGACAAATGTAAGAGAGACAGATAAGGTGACCAGTTCTGTAGTCCAGAGAATAGGCAATGAAAGCCTGAACAAAGTTGGTGTCTATGTGTGTATAGAAAATGGAACATGAGAAAGAAATTGCAATTTTAGGAATGACAAGATGGCAACTAGGTATATATGCAAAATGAGGACTATTGATAAATTAAGGATACATCTTACATGAAAAATCCTGGAGATAAAAATGATGCTTCTTTAACATAAATAAAGTAGTTTAGAAGTGATAAGTGAAATAGATAATAATAAAATAAATATAATGAAAGAAATATGTGTTGTCATGGCAAAATGCATGTACAGATTTAACAAGAGATGATCTGGAACTTCTCAACCACTGAGATTTTATTCTTTTAATATATTCCCAGATTATTAAATGCAAAACATAAGACATAAATATCACAGAATCCAACACTCTACCCAAATCCAAATCAACTCCACTTCTACCATCAAGTCAAGGAATACTTCCATAGTAAATTAACACCAAGAAAAGAATGACTAAGTGGCAATGACCATAACTCTAACAAATTAGTTCAGAGTAGGTAAGAGCTAAAATACATATGAAATATTTAGTCCAAAATATTTAGCCAAACTTGAAGAAGAATCGCATTACAATGTAAGCAAAAAGTCCAAAACATTTAGCTAAACTTGAAGAAGAATCTCCTTACAATGTAACCAAAAAGTACTCATCCAAACTTAGAAAATTTAGTGTTGGGCAAACTTCTCCTTCCTAATGAAGTTCATTAAAAATTCTAATTCTTAAAATGATTTACCTAACAACATGCCTAAATTTTTGTGACTTCTACCCATTGAAAACAGTCGCTGCTATAGTTAAATTGAGCATGTCTAATACATATTATCCCTTCAAATACCTGACAATTCCTGTCTACCCCCTTGCATCTCCAGATTAAACATTTTTAATACTTCCAAATCATCATGGTATAAATTGAATTAGAGGTCCTTAATTGTCATGATTTTTCCAAAAGAGTAAAGGCCAATAATTGAACATAATACTCCCATCTGTGGTTGATTAAAACAGACTAGTATGATTGGGACAAAAGGTTCCTCTTAATTAAATTTAATTTTGCAGTAGTTATTTTCATCTTCTGGAACCATCCCAAACTATTTGCTCTTCTAATTATACTGATTTCACTCTACATTCATTCTTATGTCTGCCTATTTAAGAACTAATATGTCCCTTTTGTCATTTGTCATGATTCAATAATGTAATTAAATTCATGTATCAGTAGAATATACAGATGAGTTTGAAAGGATAAATTTATCAATTCTTTCCATAACTAGTAATGAGGTTTTTAGGTCATAATATATTTTGGGGATATAGTTAATAATTGTTTTCCAGGATATTTAGATAGATTCTTACTTTAACTAATGGTCTGTAAGTAATCCACCTAGCCCCTCTACTAGTTGACATTTTATGATATTATCTTTGACATTTTGATGTAAAAGAACCTTTGAAATGTTAAAATTTGCATCTTTCTTATTAGAGTAATATTAGTTTCTTTGTCATATATTAGAGAGATATAAGATATTAATGAGATAAATTTGCCACAAATATTATTTCTCCCATATTTTTCCCTTTTAATAAATGAATTCATTTTTGTATGTGCAAAAATTTCAATTTCCCATCATCAACACTACTTAATTTCTTATCATCCTTCCTTTTCCCCATTTGGACACTGGTTCTTTCTCTCTCCATATTTGTAAAATGCATTGTTCTTTCTCCATTCTTAAAAATAATATAAAGTTTTACATTTGGTTCAGGTATCTATTTAGAATTTATGAAAGATGGTATGAAAAGCTGGTCTAAGTCCAATTTCTCTCAGTAGTTTTCAGTTTTCCAAGCAATTTTCATTTTCATTGTGTATTCTTATTCTGTAATCTTTTATTTTCATAGTGCTTTTGCCAAGTTCTAGAACTACAATGAATGCTTAGTTGTAAAAATGAACTTCCTTGTTCCACCCTGGATCTCATTGGAAGGGGAAAATACAAATGCTTAACATTTCTTCTTCACAGAGTGTGATGACATTGGATTAACTAACTTTTAAATTTGCTCCCAACTTTAGAGCAGTTCTATGATTCTTTCTTTTCCAAAGCACAGGTAAAAGATACTTTAAGAAATTTGGATGGTATAAAAAAATTAAAAATACTATCTTTATTCATTTGGAAATATATTTTGGAACTATTTTGTTAAATTCTATTACAAAGATTGGTTAATTCATCTTTCATATAATTTAGTTCAGTTATCAGATAGGATTCTTGTTATTTTGTCTTCCATATTCACCTATAATAAATAGTATCCCTTTTTTCTAGTATATTGGGTAAATTATGGTTCTTTTTTTTAACTTTGCAAGGTCCTAAAAAGCATGCAAGGAAATACATAGAATCATTTAAGAGGATGTCATGGCAGTACATCCCATCATTGCATTAAAGAGACCATTCTGTTTGGAATTTACATATAGAGAGACTATAACTGGAGGTATATTAGAAATTCTCTAGCCCAATCACCTCTCAGTACAGGTGGAGAGCTGTAGTGACTTAATCATCACACAATTGATAATTGAAAATGCTGAATTTAATTCCTTCCTTAATTCCTGGCCTTTACTACTGAGGCAGGAATATAATCCTTATTCCCAGTTTACTCTTCATTCCACTATACCACACTGGGAAATAAGACATAGATTAGGTTTTTATAGAGGCAGTTGACTGTAGACCCTCATTAAGATAAATTGATTGAGATTTGGAGTTCTGAGCCACAATCAAGCTAAAGACTACCAAGTTCTTTTTTTCAAGTTCAATATCAATACAATGAACTCCTAGGAGGGAGAAAGAGGAGGCAGACTTCATAAGGAAGGAGAGAGGTTAGGCCTGGTTGGAAATTGATCAGGTAAAAGTTTCTTCGTTGATCAATGGTTACATCAGGCAAAGGAAAGGCCACAGTACTTCCACTCTGGGAGACGGTCTCAAAATAAATGACAAATGGCAACAGCAGCACCAAAAACACGAGATATGGAGCTGAAAGGGTCTGTAAGATGATTTTTGTCAATTATTTTATTTTACATTAACTAAACTGACATCCCTAAATGAAAAATCTGGACACAGTATTAGAAAAAGTGTTAAATAAAGGCTATTATTTCAGTCACTGTATTCTAATTTTCAAACCAATTTCCTTCCCCCTTTAGATTATTGCCTTTCTAGTGTAAGTATTTCGTAAAATCTTGGTCTTCAGAGTAATTGTTTAAGCTGACTAATATAAGTGGCTTCTTTCTTTCCCTTCTCTCAATTGTAAAACAATGGGTTTGGGTTAAATGTCCCTCAAAATACAATTTTAAACTCTGTGATCTTGTTCCTTCTTTTCCATTTCCTATCAACATACTTTCAAATGATTTTTAAAATTATCATTCTTAAAATTATTTTAAGTATCTCATCAAAATAAGTCTGATAGCAGGTACTCTGAATAATAGTATACATTTAACTAATCTGACATTGTAAATCACATTTATAAAAATGTCAAACATAAGTAGATCATGATTGCCATTTAACAGTATAACAAATGGATGGTGAGAGAAAAAACACAGGATCTAAATAAATCCATTGTCAAATGGAAACTGAGCATCTGGAAAGAGGTTTGTGGATCAGCAGAGAGGACTTTATTCATTATCCAATGATAAAGCACAAAAGGCTCATTAAAAAGAAAAAGAACTGCATATAACTTGATTTTAAGAATAGAAGATACTGCAAGCAGTCCTTGCATTCGTAAAAAAGTATAAATAGGCCAACATTAGAAATTTAGTATTGGTATTTGCAATATAGTTAATAGAATGATGTACTCAACACTGCATAAACAACATTTTCTAACTCTGAGGATCATGCATTTAATTCTATCATTGATATGTGTTTATGGAAGAGGATGGTAATCAAGAGAATGGAAGGACTGAAGAAGGCATCACCTCCATTGCATAAATAATCTGATGATAAAAGCCTATAAATAAAGTTGCCTAAGAGAGTCAGTGCAAATTAGCTAATAATAAAACCAAATGAACCACATTGAGATTAAGCATATTTAGACCAGGTTTATTCAGACAAACAGTGGAATCAGATATGACTGGGAGAGTCAATCAGATTCCCCATAGTGTTTTAAGAAATCCCTACCAATGGTAGTAGGGAAAGATGGGTGGTTTGGAATATTTTCAGAACTCTTCTGTTCATGCAGCAATTTAGATGAGCTGTGGTAAATCAGAACAACTAAATCATTACTTTCTGTTCAGTTCAACCCCTCATAACTGGCCATTGGATTAGTGTGATTATTTTCTTTAATGAAATATAAATAAAAAACATTATGTATGCTTAGTTTATGGACTGTTTAGTGTACACATGCTTACATAGGGAATAATTGATCCCAAGATGGAATGATCATTCTATAAACTAAACTCATCTGTGCATTGAGCTATCAGATGGGGGTTTCAGTTGATTATCTTGAATTCTAAATAATATTTATAATTCATTTTTACTAATGACTTACAGGATTGAAATAAATATATTCTATTGCATTTGTGAGAGATTTCATGGATTTGTGACTAATTTAGGCAATTCATTACTTGAACTCCACACATATACTCACTGACTGAAAAAAAATAACAAACTCTGACATTCTTCAGTTCTGTCTATATGTCAGAAAGGTATAAATTAAATGGCCATATCATTATTTGTGTAGTATTGATAAACATTTGTGAAATTTTTATGTAATTGAAAATAAACTTGTTAAAGACAAATTAAACAATGGGAAGGAAAGAAAAATGTAATTTTTAAAGATAAAATATAAGCAAACCAAAAGGTCAAATGGTTTATTTTTTATGTAGAAAAATGTATTCTATAATACTTAAGAATTACATCAATTGCTGAGTACTGTGAAAAGGCATATAAAGATAGAAGACAAGATTGAAAAGAATATAATGGAATGAGCTAAAATAAATAATAAAATAGATTAGGATGAGGTAAAATGGAGTAATTATCTTATATATACGAGATATGAGTGGAAGAAAATGCCACAGAAAAGGGGAAGAGGAGATGGAGACCTGGTAGTAATAGATACCTTCTATTACTCTACCTTCATTATACCTGCATCAAAGAAAGAAAAAACACATATGACTAGAAAGATAAAAGTATATTTCATGAATCCATGTTAAGATGGCAAGAGAGTAAAAAGCAGCTGCTTGACCTCTCCTAAACCACGCATATAGGACTCCTCAAGAAGACATAAAAACAAATCCAGACAAATGAAGGGAGCCTCCACAATAGGGTGCAGCATTGAAGTTACATGGAATTGGGGCATTTCCATACAATAAGGGGGTGAAATAGCTCTCACTAAAACGCGAGCTGAGCAATCCCCTCCCCACCACACAGCACCCACAGTGCCAAAGCCAGCACAAAAGAGTTAGAGCAAGTTTGGGGGCACCCATTAATTCATTGGCAGCTACCTGGGGTCACAAGGGCCTGTTCCTAAGAGCAGCAAGACTTAAGACCCAAAGAGGCTAAAGAACGCACAGACTTTGAATACAGACCCTGAGGGCAGGCATGAAAGTGGATCCTGAGTTGGGGCATGGACCTTGAGTGGGGATGCAGTGTTGAGGGGTGCAAGACTGTGGAAGCAGTGCCCTGAGACTGTTAAAAGAGCTTCAGGCATAGGAACAAGCAAGGGGACCACCAGGAGTCTTGACCGTGAGAACAACTAGACCTGAGACCTCAGGAGCCTAAAGAGCACAGACAGACACTGGGCATGAGGATAAAACTGAGAAGGCATGAGGCTCACCATGGCAAGCCAATCACAGGAACCCCAGAAGAAAAAGCTCAAAAAGAAACCTTTAACACTCGACAACTTTTACACAGAAAAAAATCCACACAACAGAGCAAACAGCAGAGAACAAACAAGTAACCATATCCAAACCTTCCCCCCAAAAATGAAAACAAGTCACAAGGTTTTGAAGAGTTCAAATCTGAGATTATGAGAAAGATTAAAGAGATCTGGCAAGAAAATAACAGGTTAAAAGGCAAAATTTTGCAATTGTAAAGTGAGGCAAGTAAATCAAAGACCAGAAACAACTAGATTGAAAAGGAAAACCAGTCTCTAAAGGCTAAAATTGGGCAATTCAAAAAAGATGCCCCCAAATCAAAAGAATTGATAGCAAATTGGCGACCAAAATCAAACAGCTGGAAAACAGGATAGACCAAATTGAAAAGGAAAATCAAAAGCTCATAGCAGAAAACCAGTCTCTAAAGACAAGAATTGGGAAAGTACAAGACAATTATCTCTCAAGATAGTAAGAACAACTAAAACAAAGTCAAAAGACTAATACAATAGGAGGGAACATGAAATATGTCACTGAGAAACTGACAGATCAAGAAAACAGGTTTAGAAGAGACAATTTGAGAAGCATTGGTCTTCCTGAAAAAGCAGAAATTAATAGAAATTTGGGCTACATACTAAAAGAAATTATTCAGAAAAAACTGCCCTGAAGTTCTACAACAAGAGGGCAATATAGACATTGAAAGGATCCATAGATCACTCTCTACACTAGACCCATAAAAGACAAACCCCAGGAATTAATAGCCAAATTCAAGAGTTTCCAAGTAAAAAGAAAAATTTTACAAGAAGCCAGAAAGAGACAATTCAATTTGGAAAGTGTTTTGTAGTTATGTTCCTAGAATTCCTGTATTTGTTTTGGTAGATAGATTCCTAAGTATTTTATATTGTCTAGGGTGATTTTAAATGGTGTTTCTCTTTCTATCGCTTGCTGCTCTAACATGTTGGAAATATATAGAAGTACTCATGATTTATGTGCATTTATTTTGTATCCTGCAACTTTGCTAAAGTTGTTGATTATTTGTACTAGCTTTTTAGTTGATTCTCTAGGATTTTTTAAGTAGACCATCATATTGTCTGCAAAGAGTGATAGTTTAGTCTCCTCCTTGCCTATTTTAATACCTTCAATTTATTTTTCTTCTCTAATTGCTACGGCTAGTGTCTCTAGGACAATGAAAAATTAAAGAGGTGATAATGGGCATCCTTGTTTCACACTTGTTCTTATTGGAAAAGCTTCTAATTTATCCCTATTGCATATGATGCTTGTTGATGGTTTTAGGTATATACTGTTTATTATTTTTAGGAAAGAACCTTCTATTCCTATACTTTCTAGTATTTTCAATAGGAATGGGTGTTGTATTTTGTCAAAGGCTTTTTCTGCATCTATTGAGATTATCAAGTGGTTTTTGTTTATTAGATTGATGATATGGTCAATTATGTGGATGGTTTTCCTAATGTTGAACCATCCTTACATTCCTGGTATAAATCCCATCTGATCATGATGAATAACCCTCTTTATCACTTTCTGGAGTCTTTTTGCTAGTATTCTATCTAAGATTTTTGTATCTATGTTCATTAAGGAGATTGGTCTGTAATTTCTCTGTTTTTGATCTGCCTGGCTTTGGAATCAGTACCATATTTGTGTCATAAAAGGAGTTTGATAAGACTCCTTCTTTGCTTATTTTATGATATAATTTGTATAGTATTGGGATTAATTGTCCTTTGAATGTTTGATAGAATTCACTTGTAAATCCATCAGGCCCTAGTGATTTTTTCTTAGGGAGTTCTTTAATGGCCTGTTCAATTTCTTTTTCTGATATTGGATTATTTAAGTATTCTATTTCTTCTGCTGTTATTCTAAGCAATTTATATTCTTGCAAATATTCATCCATATCACCTAATTTGTTAAGTTTATTTCTATATAATTGGGCAAAATAGCTTTTAATGATAGCCTTAACTTCCTCTTCATTAGAGGTGAGGTCTCCTTTTTCATCTTTCATACTATTAATTTGGTTTTCTTCTTTCCTTTTTTTAATTAGATTAACCAATACTTCATCTATTTCATCTGTGTTTTTTTCAAAATACCAGCTTCTGGTCTTATTTATTAATTAAATAGTTTTTCTACTTTTAATTTTATTAATTTCTCCTTTGATTTTTAGTATTTCTAATTTAGTTTTCATCTGAGGATTTTTAATTTGTTCATTTTCTAGTTTTTTAAGTGCATGCCCAATTCATTAACCTTTTCCCTCCCTAATTTGTTAATATATGCACTCAGTGATATAAATTTTCCTCTTAGAACTGCTTTGGCTACATCCCGTAAGTTTGGGTAAGATGTCTCATCATTGTCATGTTCTTCAATGAAATTATTAATTGTTTCTGTGATTTGTTCTTTCACTAAATTATTTTGGAGAATCATATTATTTAATTTCCACTTCGTTTTTGGTTTGCCTCTCCATGTATTCTTACTAATAACTATTTTTATTTCATTATGATCTGAGAAGATTACATTTATTATTTGTGCTCTTTTTCCTTTGTTTGCCATGTTTCTATGCCCTATTACATGGTCTATCTTCGTGAATGTTCCATGTGCTGCTGAAAAGAAGGTGTATTCCTTTTTGTCTCTGTTTTTATTTCTCCAAATATCTATTAACTCAAATTTTTCTAGGGTTTTGTTCACCTCTCTTATGTCTTTCTTATTTATTTTTTGGTTTGATTTATCTAGATCTGATAGGGGGAAGGTTCAGGTCCCCCACTATTATGGTTTTGCTATCTATTTCATCCTTGAGCTCTACTAGCTTCTCCTTTAGAAATTTGGAAGCTATTCCATTTGATGCATACATATTGAGTACTGATATTTCTTCATTGTTTATACTGCCTTTAATTAGGATGTAGTAACCTTCCCTATCTCATTTAACCTTATCTATTTTTACTTTGGCTCTGTCAGAGATCATGATAGCCACCCCTGCCTTCTTTTTCTCTTTTGAAGCCCAAAAGATTTTGCTCCATTCTCTCATTTTCATTCTATGTCTGACTGTCTGTCTAATATGTGTTTCTTGTAAACAACATATTTTTGGGTTTTGGTTTCTAATCCACTCTGCTATTGGCTTCCATTTTATGGGTGAGTTCATCCCATCCACATTCAGAGTTATAATTATCAACTCTGCATTCTCAGACATTTTGATTCTCTCTCCTAGTCCTGTTCTTTCTTCTTTCATGGTTTCCTTCTATACCAGTGTTTTGCTTTTAATCAGTTCCTATAATCCCCTCCCTTGTTGTACTTCCCTTTCTCCCCACTCCCTTCTTATTCCCCTCTTATTTTTCTTTAAAACCATGTGGTGCTCCCCCCCCAAGCCCTCTCCCTCTCTAGTATTGCTTCCCTCCCCACCAGTCCCTTTGTTACCCTTCTACTTCTCTATGGGGCGTGAATCAATTTTCTGCCCCTATTGATCTGATTGTTCCTCTCTAAGTTGATTTCAATGCACTTAAGTATTGAATATTCCCTCTCTCTAACCTCTTTACCCCTACAATGTATTGTTATTTTTCCCCTGTTGATCCCATGTGCTTCTTTATGGAATATAAATTTATTCCTTTTTGTTTACTTTCCTTTTTTCTTATTGTTATCTTCTTACCTCCTAGTTTTGTATATATTTATACACACATGCATACATACATACATACATATATATTTATATATCTCTTGAGATTTCATCTTATACAGTTAGTTCCTGTTCCCTCTATATAAACTTCTTCTAGCTACCCTGTCGGTAATAATAATTTTTAATATTTTCCAATACCTTTTTTCTTTTTGGGATATAAATTGATTGAATTTGTTGTGTCCCTTAAAGAAAAGAATTTTTTTCTCCTCCCCCATTCTCTTAATTACGTTATGTTTATTCTCTTGAGTTCTGGGTTTGAGCAGCAAACTCTCTGTTTAAGGCCATTTTTTTCTTGATGAATGTTTGGAAGTCCTCAATTTTATTGAATGACTGTACATTCCCCTGCCATAATGTAGTTAGTCTTGCTGGATAGTTGATTCTTGGTTGTAGCCCTAGTTCTCTTGCTTACCAGAATATTGTGTTCCATGTCTTCTGGTCCTTCAGTGTAGATGCAGCCAGATCCTGTGTTATCCTAACTGTGGTTCCCTGATATCTGAATGACTTCTTTTTAGCAGCTTGTAATATTTTTTCTTGGTCTTGTAGTTTTTGAATTTGGCTATAATATTCCTGGAAGTTGTCAGTTGTGGATTAAATGTAGAAGGTGATCTGTGGATCCTGTCAATTTCCACTTTTCCTTCTTGTTCAAGAATTTCTGGGCAATTTTCTCTGATAATTTCTTGTAAAATGCTATCTAAACTTTTTCTTTTATCATGATGTTCTGGTAAACCAATAATTTTTAAGTTATCTCTTCTAGCTCGGTTCTCCAGATCTTTTGTTGAATCAATGAGGTGTTTCATATTCTCCTCAAATTTTTCATGTGTTTTTGTTTAATATATCCTTGCTGCCTTGTGGAGTCATTTTCTTCCAGTTGTTGAGTTCTATTTTTTAAAGACTGAATTTCATCCCTGGATTTTTGGTCATCCTTCTCTTTCTGGTCCGATTTTCTTTGTAGAACATCTTTTGCCTTCTTTGCTTCATTTTCAAGCTGGCCAATTCTAGCTTTTAATACTTTATTTTCTTGTTAGCTCATGTATTTCCTTTTTCAAATTGCCTTCAGCCTCTCTTGATTGTTTTTTGAGTTCCTGAAGTTCTTGAATTAATTGAGTTTTAAATTCTTGAGTTAATTGAATTTTTTTTAAATTATTTTAAACCCTTGTACTTCGGTGTATTGTCTCATAGGAGGAGATTGGTAAGGGTGGGCAATGCGGCTCAAGTGACTTGCCCAGGGTCACACAGCTGGGAAGTGGCTGAGGCCGGGTTTGAACCTAGGACCTCCTGTCTCTAGGCCTGACTCTCACTCCACTGAGCTACCCAGCTGCCCCGTTAATTGAATTTTGAGATGATCTTCCATAGCCTGTGTCCAGTTCACTGGAACTACTTCCTCTACTTCTATTTATATTTCATTTACTCTCTTTTCACTTTCTTGAAAGAAGCTGTCAATTGTCATTTCTTTTCTCTTTTTCTGTTGCTTGCTCATGTTTTCCCCCTTCCTTGTCTGCTAATTTGAGCAGATGTATTTAATGATCTTTGATGAAAATCTTCCTCCCAAGGGTAAATTACTTTCTCTACCCTTGGAAGAATTCTTGTCTGTCTATAGCAGAGCTCTTTGTGGTGGTAAAAAACTGGAAAGCAAGGGTATGCCCTTCAATTGGGGAATGGCTGAACAAATTATGATATATGTTGGTGATGGAATACTATTGTGCTCAAAGGAATAATAAACTGGAGGAATTCCATGTGAACTGGAAAGACCTCCAGGAATTGATGCAGAGTGAAAGGAGCAGAGCCAGAAGTACATTGTACACAGAGACTGATATATTATGGGAAAATCGAATGTAATGGACATCTGTACTAGCAGCAATGCAATCACTCAAGACAATTCTGAGGGATTTATGGAAAGGAACACTATCCACATTCAGAGGAAGAACTGGAAGAGTAGAAACACAGAAGAAAAACAACTGAGTGGACACTTGGGTTGATGAGAACATGATTGGGGATGTAGACCTGAAAAGACCACACCCCTGTAACTATCAATAATGTGTAAATAAGTCTTGATTGACCACACCAGTGGAAATGCAAATTAGTTATGGCGGGGGGGAGGTGAGTCAGAGAATGGGGGGGTGAAGGAGGTGAAGGGTAAAGTAAAACTATGACTTATGTAACCAGGTAAATTTTTTCTAAAAATAAAAAATTATTTAAAAAAAAGAAAAAAAGAAAGAGACAATTCAGATATCAAGGAGCACCAATCAGGATCACAGAGGATCTGGCAGCCTACACACTAAAAGAATGCAAGCAATGGAATATGATATTTTGAAAGGCAAGAGAATTGGGTCTACAACCAAGGATCACCTACCCAACAAAACTGACTATATACTTCCAGGGGAAAGTAAGGACATTAAACGAGATAGAAGATTTCCAAATATTTGCACAGAAAAGACCAGTACTGAATGGAATGCTCCATACCCAAACACAAAAATCACAAGAAACATGAAAAGGTAAATAAGAAACAAAACGAAAGTAAGAAAACTCAAATTATTTTTAAATTTGCTTCTTTAAGGGCTTTAATAAGATCTAATTATTTGTATTCCTATGTGGAGAAATGTTATGTATAATTCTCTGTAAGGAATTCTATTCACTATTATAGTATAAACTATTATAGTAATTAGAAGAATTATTCATAGGGAGAGGTTGGAATACTAAATGATCTAAGATGACATGGAGGGTGGGAAATAGGGGGGTGAATAGTAGAGGACACCAAGAGAAACTTGAAGGCATGAGAAAAATAGGATATTCTATTACACACAAAGATGGCATGGGAAAGGGAAGGGATGAGTATTATTATGAGAAGGAGAGGAAGAGAGCATTAAGAGATAATTTTTAAACATTACTCTCCGTGTATCCATTGGAATATAAAACTCTATCTAACCCTACCAAGAAAGTCAGAAGAGATAAACCAAGGGGAGCAGGGGAGTGGGAAGGTCAAAAAAGGGAGGGAAGAATAGGGGGCAGGATTTCATTAGGTCTTAAAAATAAAAAGAAGTAAATAATAAGGGAAGGGGTAGATAGGGAAGTAAATCAAGGAAGGGGACAAGGGTTACTGGCTTAAAGCATACTACTGGTTTAAAAGGAAATAGTGTGACAAGAAGGTGTTGAACTAGGAGAGGATACCAAAATGTTTGGGAATACACAACTGAAAATTATAACTCTGAATTTGAATGGGATGAACTTGCCAATAAAATGGTAGCAAAGGGAAGAGTGGATTAGAAACCCAAATCCTACCATATGTTGTCTACAGGAAACACATATGAGGTGGGTGGACATACACAAGTATAAGGTAAAGGGCTTGAGAAAAATCTTTTGGGCTTCAAATGAGAAAAAGAAGGCAAGAGTGGCAATCATGATTTCTGACAAACCAAAGTAAAAATAGATATGATTTAAAAAGTCAGGGAAGGTAATTATATCCTGATAAAAGGCAGTATAGACAATCAGGAAATAACATTGCTCAATATGTATGCACCAAATGGCATAGCATCCAAATTCCTAAAGGAGACACTGGCAGAGCTCAAGAAGGAAATAGATACATACTAGTGGGAGATCTAAATATTCCTCTTTCAGATCTAGATAAATCAAACCAAAAAATAAATTAGAAAGAGGTAAGAGAGGTGAATGAAATCCTACAAAATTAGATTTAATAGACATGTAGAGAAAAATATATAGGTACAAAAAGGAATATACCTTCTTGTCAGCTGCACATGGTACATTCACAAAGATTGACCACGTAATAGGGCATAGAAATATCACAAAGAAATGCAAAAGAACAGAAATAATAAATGTAACCTTCTCAGATCATATTGCAATAAAAATAATGATTAGTAAGGGCACCTGGACAGGCAAATCAAAAACTAATTGGAAATTAAATAATACAATTCTCCAAAACCAGCTAGTCACAGAAGAAATCATAGAAACTGAAGAGAATGACAATGATGAGACATCCTACCAAACTCTTTGGGATGCAGCCAAGTCAGTACTCAGGGGGAAATTTATATCCTTGAGTGCATATTTTAACAAATTAGGGAATGCAGAGATTAATGAATTGGGTATGCAACTTAAAAAATTAGAAAGAGAGCAGATAATAAATCCGCAGATGAAAACTAAACTAGAAATACTCAAAATCAAGGGAGAAATTAGTAAAATCAAAAGTAAAAGAACTATTGAATTAATAAGTAAGACTAGAAGCTGGTATTTTGAAAAAAAACACAGATAAAATAGACAAAGTACTTGTCAATCTAATAAAAAAAGGAAAGAAGAAAACCGAATTGACAGTATCAAAGATGAAAAGGGAGACCTTACTTCTAATGAAGGAGACATTAAAGCAATCATTAAAAAGTATTTTGTCCAATTACATGGCAATAAATATAGAAATCTAGAGATATGGATGAATCTTTAAAAATATAAATTGCCTAGATTAACAGCAGAAGAAATAGAATACCTAAATAATCCCATATCAGAAAAAGAATTTGAACAAGCCATCAAAGAACTCCCTAAGAAAAAATTGCTAGGGCCTGATGGATTCACAAGTGAATTCTATCAGACATTGAAAGAACAATTAATCCCAATAATGTACAAATTATTTAATATTATAAGAAAAGTAGGAGCAGTACCAAATTCCTTTTGAGACACAAATATGGTACTGATTCCAAAGCCTGGTAGATCAAAAACAGAGAAAAAAAACTATAGACCAATCTCCCTAATGAGCATACATGCAAAAATCTTAAATACTAGAAAAGAGACTCCAGCAAGTGATCAAGAGGATCATCTACCATGATCAGTTGGGATTTATTCTAGGAATGCAAGGATGGTTCAACATTAGGAAAACCATCCACATAATTGACCATATCAATAATCTAACAAACAAAAATCACATGATTATCTCAATAGATGCTGAAAAAGCCTTTGACAAAATACAGATCCCATTCCTATTGAAAACACTGGAAAGTATAGGAATAGAAGGACTTTTCCTAAAAATAACAAACAGTATGTACGTAAAACCATCAACAAGCATCATATGCAATGGGGATAAATTAGAAGCCTTCCCAATAAGATCAGGAGTGAAACAAAGATGCCCATTATCACCTCTATTATTTAACATTGTACTAGAAACACTAGCAGTAGCAATTAGAGAAGAAAAAGAAATTGAAGGTATTAAAATAGGCAAGGAGGAGACTAAGCTATCACTCTTTGCAGACAATATGATGGTCTACTTAAAAAAATCCTAGAAAATCAACTAAGAAGCTTGTAGAAATAATCAACAACCTTAGCAAAGTTGCAAAATACAAAATAAATGCACATAAATTTATCAGCATTTCTATATATTTCCAACACATCACAACAGCAAGCGGTAGAAAGAGAAGCACCATTTAAAATCACCCTAGACAAAATAAAATACTTAGAAATCTATCTACCAAAACAAACACAACAATTATATGAACACAACTATAAAACACTTTCCAAACAATTAAGACTCAATTTAAACAATTGGAAAAATATTGGTTGCTCATGGGTAGGAAAAGCTAATATTATAAAAATGACTTTTCTACCCAAAATAATTTACCTGTTTAGCACCGTACGTATCAAACTACCAAAAAACTTTTTTACTGAATTAGAAAAAAAAAACTATAACAAAGTTCATTTGGAATAACAAAAGATCAAGAATATCAAGAAAAATAATGAAAAAATATGAAGGAAGGTGGCCTAGCAGTACCAGATATTAAACTATACTATAAATCAGGGGCCATCAAAACGTTATGGGACTGACTAAGAGACAGGAGGTAGGAACAGTGGAATACACTTAGGGTAATTGATGTGAGGAAGACATTGTATGATAAACCCAAAGAACCCAATTTTGGGACAAGAATCTACTGTTTCATAAAAACTGCTGGGGCATTTGGAAAACAATGTGGGAGAGATTAGATGTAGATCAACATCTCACACCCTACACCAAGATAAATTCAGAATGGGTGAATGACTTGAATATAAAGAGGGAAACTATAAGTAATTTAAGTGAACACAGAATAGTATACTTGTCAGATCTCAGGGAAAGAAAAGATTTTAAAACCAATGAAAAGTTAGAGAAATTTTCAAAATGTAAAATAAATGATTTTGATTATATCAAACTAAAAACATTTTGTACAAACAAAAACAATGCATCCAAAATAAGAAGGGAAACAGCAAATTGGGAAAAAAATCTTTATAACAAAAATCTCTGACAGGGATCTAATTACTCAAATATACAAGGAGTTAAGTCAATTGTATAAAAAATCAAGCCATTCCCCAATTGATAAATGGGCAAGGGACATGATAGGGCAATTTCAGATAAAGAAACAGAAGTATCAATAAGCACATGAGAAAGTGTTTTAAATCTCTAATAATTAGAGAAGTGCAATTCAAAACAACTGTGAGATATCACCTCACACCTTTCAGATCGGCTAAAATGATAGAAGGGGAGAGTAATGAATTTTTGAGGGGATGTGGCCAAATTGGGACATTAATGCATTGCTGGTGGACTTGTGAACTGATCCAACCATTCTGGCTGGCAATTTGGAACTATGCTCAAAGGGCTATAAAATAATGCCTTCCCTTTGATCCAGCCACACCATTCTTGGGTTTTTACCCCAAAGAGAACACAGATAAACAGACTCATATGAAAACATTTATAGCCATGTGTTTTGTGGTGGCAAAAAACTGGAAAATGAGGGTATGCCCTTCAACTGGAGAATGGCTGAACAGATTGTGGTATATGCTGGTGATGGAATACTTTTGGGCTCAAAGGAATAATAAACTGGAGGAATTCCATGTGAACTGGAAAGACCTCCAGTAATTGATGCAGAGTGAAAGGAGCAGAGCCAGAAAAACATTGTACACAGAGACCAATACACTGTGGTAAAATAGAATGTAATGGACTTCTGTACTAGCAGCAATGCAAGGATCCAAGTCAGTTCTGAGGGATTTATGGTAAAGAACGCTACCCACATTCAGAGGAAGAGCTACAGGAGTGGAAACATAGAAGAAAAAAACTGCTTGAACACATGGGTTGAGGTGGACATGATTGGGGATGTAGACTTGAAACTACCACACCAATGTAGGTATCAACATTTTGGAAATAGGTTTTGATTGATGACACATGTCAAAACCAGTGGAAATAAGCATTGGCTATGGGCGGGCGGAGGTCAGGGGGCTGAAGAGGAAAGTAAGAGCATGAATCATGTAACCATGTTAACTTTTCTAAAACATAAATGTTATTAAATGTTAAAAAAGTATATTTCATTTACAAACAGGTGGGCAAGGGTATAGGATATTGGAGGATCTATCAGTCCTATTTAAAGACTGAGGGACTAAGAGAAAGAAGGATAAATGAAGAGAAAAGAGTGCAAGGGCATAGGACAAAGGAAGCATACAAAAAAGGAAGTATTTATCAAAAAAGGTTAGGGTAAAATGAGGTAAAGGGAGGGACTCACAACAGGACAATTGAGGAATTTTTTTATTTTTTTTTATTTTTTATATTTTTTAATTTTTATTTTGAATATTTTCCCATAGTTACATGTTTCATATTCTTTCCCTCCCCCCAAAACTCCCTAACCCCCCTTATCTGATGCACAATTCCACTGGGTTTTACATGTATCATTAATTAAGACCTAATTCCATATTATTGATGCACAATTCCACTGGGTTTTACATGTATCATTAATTAAGACCTAATTCCATATTATTGATAGTTGGACTACAGTTATCGTTTAGTGTCTTCATCCCCAATAATATTCCCATCATCCCCTGTGTTTAAGTAGTTGTTCTGCCTCTGTTTTTCTCATCCCACAGTTCTTCTTTTTTTAAAACCATTGGCAATGGGGGTTAAGTGACTTGCCCAGGGTCACAAAGCTAGGAAGGATCTGAAGCCAGATTTGAACCCAGGACCTCCCATCTCTAGGTCTGGCTCTCAATCCACTGAGCTTCCCAGCTACCCCTCCCCATAGTTCTTCTTGAGGAATCTTTTGAATTAAACTCATATCAGGAAATAGAAAAGTATGGTTGGCTAGATGAGAAAGAACTTTTGGAAAGACAGGTAGAATAAGAACTAAAAAATATAGGGAAAGGTACAAGGTAGGGACCTTTAGATAAGAGGGCCAATTTTCAACTAGAAGGGCAAAGGGAGAAAATAAGAGAAGGCTTCTAAGAAGGGATGACATTAGGAGAGGAAGTAGACAGAAGAAATTGAACATTTGAGGAGGGATATGGCAAAAAGGAAGAAAAATGAATATAGAAAAAAGAATGGAGAGACTTCAAAATTAATAATTTGTTCTCTATGTCATCTTTAGATAAATAGACAAATATATTTGGTAATCATCCCTTCATTTTACAAGAATAATATATTAAATTATTTATTGATCATCTAATGAAAATTAGAAAAGGAAGTATATTTCCCAAGGATAAAGCAAGAATGAAGAAACATGCTTAAATTTCATTTGTCTTCCTCTTTAAAAAAGAAAAGAAAATGCTTACCTTTTCTTTTAGAATTAACATTAAGCAATAGGATTTAAGTGACTTGTCCAGGATCACAAAACTAGAATGTGTTTGAGACTGGATTTCAACCCAGATCCTACCATTTCTTAGCCCTGCTCTATATCCAATGAGCCACTTAGCTGTGTCAATATTTCTATTCTAACGAGGCTCATAGCAAGGTTATTCCTTATTAACTTTGAATTAGATGTATGTGGGCATATTCCCTTATTCATCAGATGAAAATGATTCTGTAATAGAGTTAAGAAAAACAGTTGAAGAACCTTGTATAAAGTTCCAGTAAATGTTTTTAAATGAAAGTCATTAGTCATGGAGGATAATTCTTAACTGACTGACTGAACACTCATGATATTAATTGTATGGCAGTAGTTCAACCATCAATGGTTGATTAATTCAAGAAGCATTCTAATTTTGTACAATTTTCAAAATCAATTGTTTGACTTTGACGATGAAATTTTTTCTAATGAAATAATTAGACTTAATGCAATGAAACAAATTGATTGGAAATGTATTTGGCCACAGAAGGTCAACATTTAAAATATTGAGAAAAAACAATCTTCTATAGTTAATGAATTGTGGCAAAAACAGTATGGGTTCAAACACAATTGTAAATGGGAAGAGATTTATTTCTTTTGTTAAATTTTTTTTAATTATGCTTTGAACCTATTTAACTGCTGATAAATTGACTAAGTTTCTAATTAACATTGTGAGCATGTTGAATTATTCAGTCCAATTTCCTGACCTTTGGGTTTCTTTTAGAACTACAATAGCCATTTACTTGGCCAGTTTCAGTAAGAGAGGATTATTTATCATCATCGTCATCTTCTTCATCATCTCCATTATTGTTGTTGTTGATTTATAGTTGTACTTTGATCAGTACTTAATATGATTGTGTTCAAATCATAATGTTTCATCAAAATCTTTTTTTGAAAACAAATGTATTAAAGGGGGATTTTTTATCAACAAGTTTCCCAATTGGCTTCCCAAAACTCACTCCCAATCAGATTCACCAAAAAGGTAAAAGACTTCTCATTGACTTGTATATTTAGACACTGTATGAGATTACCACCATAGTGTGGTAGTCTCTAAAGGGGGGGAAGAAACAATACACACATGTAAACTGGAAGCCATTTTTTGGACACTCAAATATTAAAGCAAATTGAATACAATTTGAATCTTCATTTGTTAAATTGAGAAAATAAATGATATTAATACTTAACTAATAGGTTATTTAATGATGTAATTAATATACTTAAACACTTCATAATGCCAATTATTATTATTAAATGTTTTTAAATCTCATTTAACATTGAATGATAATGTTATGATGATGATAATATACTATTCTTCTTCCAAGTCATTCTTCACTTCTTGGCCTGACTAGTTCTCTAGTTTTGAATATAAAGTATACTTGTAGTCCATTTTTCTGTTGTTCTTACTAGGACTATTAGTTGTTATTTTTCTTCTTTCCCCACTGCTTATCACATAATTAACTAGATTGTGCTTTTCTATTGTTTATTTACTTAGGGAAAGGGTATGTACAAATTTATAAATAATACACCAAGGAAATGTATAAATAAATAGGAAGCTAGATTTCAAAGAGCATAGAAAAAATGGTCTAGAGTCAGGAAGATCTACATATGAATCCTGACTCAGTAGCTATATGACTTTGGTTAGAAATCTTTGTCTGTTTCAGTTTCTCTTATTATCCAATTGGGTTAATAATAACACTTACATACTAGGATTTTTGTGAGGATCAATTGAGATAATATTCTATACAGCATTTAGTACAACGCCTGGCATATGAATAGGCACTATAAGAATTTTTCTTCTCTCCCTCCCCAAATAAATACAATTTGAATAAAATTGCTCAGTACCCAATTGAATGGAACAATTTACTCAGTCCTAAATTGTTATAACATTTTCAATTTGCCTATATCATGATTCTATGTAGTCTAGTATCTCCTCTTTTATATAGCTCATTTTTGAAAATACCTCTTCTCATTCTGGAATATCACCTGTTGGATTAGGATTTGAAAACCTAGAATCTCTTAGAAAGTTTTATCATTTCATTTTCCAGTTCTAGGGTCATGTATAGCCAATCAAGAACCTTTCTGCTTACATGGTTGGTTGAGAATAAACCACTCATATTTCATTTAATGTTCCCGATTAGAAAACTAATTTATTAAAGGAAAATAAGAAAATGGAAATGGTACACATAATATTTAGAACACAAAAATAAGACATTTGTTGTGGTATAGAATTTAACACAAAAATTCACAAAATATTATTCCTGCCCTTACATGGCCTGTTTTTATGATATTTTCATATGTTTGCTTATGAGCTTTAATAATACACTGAGTCCAGTGAGGCTTCTCATCCTTTTCTTTTCTTTTTCTTTTTTTTAAAAAAAAAGTTTTTATTTGGAAGCACAGTTAACATCCAACCAAAATAGACACTTGGCATTTTTAAGAATAACTTCTCTTAGGAACACAATATCATATATTCTATGTTACATAATCCTGTTTAAATGGAAATCACAATAAGTTATATTAATGTGCTTTGCTTAGAGAAAATAAACTTAAAGTAGTAAAAGGAAAAATGGCCATGACAGTTCTTTCCAAAATCTAATGTAGATATACAAACTCATTCATTTTCCTAAAGACAGAATGAATTGACATGATTAGCAGTCAATGTTCCTCCATCAAGCTGATGTTATAGAGCCAAACGAGAATTACATTTCAATGATGTAATGTGTATTCATTTTCATAAGACTGTATACAATTTTTAAAGTCTTGAAGAATTATAAAGGAAATCTGGTAATTTATTTAAGTCAAAGAAGATATAATATATTGCTTGATTCTGCACATTAAATTTAAATATTCACTAAATCCCTGTTTACTATATGCTAGATACCATACCAAGTACTTAAGATGTAAGGATAAACAAAGTATTATCACTTGAGTAGTGGAGTTTATAATCAAAGAGAGGAGACAAGTGCCATTATTAGGTAGTAGGAAATTAGAGATGAAAGTTTGGAAGCCAAAATCAAAACTAAGGGTAAAAGCCAGGGGTTGCCAGTCCTCAGATGAGGCGGGTAACAGGTTGATAGAAAATTGGAATGTTTCCATATGGTAATATTTAGAATGTTGGTATCAAAATGAGACCAGATATGATATATAAGAACAAGTTCAAAAAGCAATTAGGAAGAGATGTTGAGAACAACAAAGCAAAAATAAAGTATCTAGTAAGGCAAATAAATATATGGTGACCAAACAAAGCACAAAACAAGAGAGGACCAAAAAAGTTCATAGATGCTAGCTTTGTATCATAATAGAATGAGTGTCTGATTTAGTTATAAAAGATCAAGATATGAATCAAGGATCTAAACCTGAATTGAAGACTCTTAGTTGAGGGAAAACTTTTTACCACTTTAGGAAGATAATACCATATTTGTATAGCTCCAGTTATTACAAAGTTTTATTCACACCAAACTTAACCCTATGCACTATGGCAAGTGTAATGCAGGGTTGCAGCAAAAGCCCTTGCTTGCCAACCAACTGTAGCAGCCCTGACAGTTAGAAGGGATAGAATATTAACCCTTGGCTCATTGGAAAACCTTTAGAGCCTGAGACTATGAATATCCCTGGAGTACCAACTGAGGGGCCTTTTTGCTCTTGGGGCTTTTGGGCTTTGCCTGATTTTCCTGGACCTCTCCCTTGACCTCTCCTGGACATCCTGCTATTTCCCTGGATTTCTCCATTGGGTCCTGGGAGGAAGGGTGATTTGGTGGGTGGAAATTGTGGGAATTAGTTTTTATAGACAGGCAGGAATTACCTAAACAAAATCATCATTTCATCTAACAATCTACTGAACCTTTACATCAGGGCAGGGAAATTATCCTTGTCTGAGGGAGCTGGCTCCCTCTGCCTGATCCCCTCTTCAGTGACCCCTCCCCCAGTACCAGCTTCTCCCTTAGCAGCAGTTATCAGACCCTAATCCCTTTTCCCCTCAGCTTACCCTTGGCAATAATAAATCCCTTCAATTTTTATACAAAGAATTTCTGGTGAATCATTGTACCCATTAGTAGGGCAAAGGCTGAAGAAGAAAAGGAATAATTTTCTTTATTTGTTGAGGGCAAACCCAGGCATCCATCTTGCGCAGGAAGTAGCCAGCTGTCACTTCCTATAGGTTTCAGTTTCACCAGCAGGGAGGGGCCTTTTGACTAATAACAACAGGAGGCTGAATAAACCCTTCAGCCAGACCCATACCATCTCTGGCTGAAGGACCCAGCTTATTCCTCCCAATACTCTTAAGTACCTAGCCTCTGTGATTAGCCTCATTGACTAGCAGCCCTTCTTATATTCCCCATTTATTCTATAACATATCATATTTCCCTTTTATTCTATAACACAAGTCAATTGCCTGCTCTAATCCTCCATCAAATCCAAAAGAACAAAATAAATAAGTGGTCTAGATAGGCATTTTTCTGTGAAAAAAAAAACACAAAAAAACAGAAACAAAAAACAACTCTGAGTATTGGTGAACTACAAGAAAGTAAAGAG
The DNA here is from genome assembly GCF_016433145.1 of Gracilinanus agilis. Classification (NCBI taxonomy): domain Eukaryota; kingdom Metazoa; phylum Chordata; class Mammalia; order Didelphimorphia; family Didelphidae; genus Gracilinanus; species Gracilinanus agilis. Next base: position 74,788,982 of record NC_058130.1, read on the forward strand.
TTTCATTTGAGAACCAAAAATCTTATTATAAACTTAGGTTGCACATAGACTCATGGTGTCCAGCAAAAGGAAAGTTATTATCAGATTATAGTCTACATTGTTTAAAACTCTTTTAGAATCTTGCTTTCAATAGTTTCCTATACCTTTAAAATACAATTCTGATGAACTGGAAACTTTCCAGGAAAGTGCAACCAGGAAAGTTGAAGGACTTGAGAATGTCTTAAGAGGTTCAGTTGAGGGGAATAGGAGTATTTAAGTGAAAAAGTCACATGTTCTGGTAACAGTTTTCAATGGAGGCCTCACGTTCTAGTGGACAAAGCATAGATGTTAAAGGCAAAGTAAGACTGAGAGGATAGCTACCATTCATTGCTGCACTATATTTTAAAAACCAATGTTATTCTTTAAATTATCTCTCTATTGCAAATATTAATGATATGAATATAGGTTTTGAACAAGGATACATGTGGATACCGAGTGGAATTGCTCATTGACCCCAGGAGGGGGGAGGGAAATTACATGAATCATAAAACCATGGAAAAATATTCTTAATTAATTAATTTTAAAAAGTCATATAGTAATGATTTGGTGATTAATATTTTCATTTCATATTTAAGAAATATTAGTGTCCCTTAATGCTTATATTTTATTTTATTTTTGCTTCTTCTTACTTCCAATCTACTAGAATGTTTTATGGAATATTTACTAAAAATGGAAAAATAGTTACAGGGAACTGTAAGAATTTAAACTTGGGAAATAGAGACTTAAGGGAACTATCACAGAATCAGAATGTTAGAGCAGAAATGGACATTAGCAACAATTTAACTTATTTAATAAGAAACCCATATTATGATACAGATGACATGTAACCATCTGACATCTTGAAAACCTTTAATTGAGGCAGAACTAATCACTACTATAGACAATCTAGTTCATAAGGATACAGTTAATTATTAGGAAGTTTCTTTTTATATCAAACCTAAATTTAGTCTTTGTAATTGCTATACATTACTCCTAAAATTGTGACAGAGTCCTCCAATATTTATTCAACTATCTTGCCTCTTCCCAAACCACTGACTGAAGTTTTTTAGTGGGGCAGCTGGGTGTCTCAGTGGATTGAGAGCCAGGTCTAGAGAAGGGAGGTCCTGGGTTCAAATCTGGCCTCAGATACTTCCTAGCTGTGTGACCCTGGGCAAGTCACTTGACCCCCATTGCCTAGCCCTTACCACTCTTCTACCTTGGAACCCATACATAATATTGATTCTAGGATAGAAGGTAAGGTTTTAAATAAAAATATTTAAAATTTCTTAGGTTAAATATCCTCAGTTTCTTCAACTATCTACAATTTGATATTGATTAAAGTCTCTTCCCCAACTTGGTTTCTCCATGTGCTTCCTAGATTATTAATTTGCTAACATTTTTCAGCTATAAATGAATAAAATAGTTAAGACATGCTGTGACATCTTACAACAGGGAAGTCTATGAGAATGCTACAAGTTCTTAATTCTTGTAAACTATATTTTTCTTTAGTTTTATTTTTCATTAAACTTTGTTTTGGCTGTTTCAGTGTATTTTAGACTCATATTTAGCATCCAGTCCACAAGACTGTTTTATTTTCATATAGATAAATTAATCTCCGTGACTAATGATGACTCCCATGTAAGAGATGCCAATTTAATACTTTGAAACAAAATTGAATTTATGAAATTTCACTTTAATTTATTAGGCCAATTTTCTAGCAGTACTATGTCTTTTTACATCCTAATATTTAGTGTATTAGTTATCCATCCTAGCTATGTATCAGTTGTAAATTAAGTAAACTGGTGATCTATGTCATTATATATAATATAGAGTCTGTGTTAAATTGATTTAGGCCAAAAATATGACTTTAGGGATCTTCACGGGAGACCCATTACAACATGGCTTCTAAACATTAACTAGTACATTCCCCAATTGAAAAATAGTCAAAGAATATGAACAGGCAGTTCTCAAAGGAAAAATTTAAAATTATCCATAGTCATATGAAAAAATGCTCCAAATTATTATTGCACAGAGAAATCCAAATTCTAACAACTGTGACATACCATTTCACATTCATCATATTGGCTAATATGACCAAAAAGGAAAATTAAATATGTTGGAAGAGATGTGAGAAAATGAAAACACTAATATACTACTAGTGGAACCATGGAATGATACAACCATCCTTGATACAATATGAAATCACATCCAAAATTTTATAAAACTATACATATCTTTTGACTCAGCAACACCATTACTAGGTTTATATCTCAAGATGATCAGATATATGGGGGAAAGGAATTCATTGTACATAGTTCTGGATAAAAACTATGAGAATAGGTTTGCTATATAAATTTAATGTAAAACTCCTTGCCCAGGCTATATCCCGTAGTTATCCACATGAACAATTTATTTACTATAAACCCAATTTCATGGCTTAAGGGGAAAAACTCACTTCCACAATTTTGCAATTTCTAACATAGATATATAAAAGAAGAAGTAAAGGTTTAGAAAATATTGTGAAATATATTAACCAAAAATTTTTCCTATTCTATGCCCAAGAAAGTAGCATAGATTCACCCACAATTATTTTTGGAGGATACACATAATTCTAGGTAGTTCAGAAACATATAAAGCAAGCTAGGGAGGAATAATAAATACCCTAAGCCATAAATGTTTGTTGATTATTTGAATCCATACTGTTTAGTCCCAAAGTCCCTTTCTGGCTCATTTTATCTCCCTTTTACTAAAACCATACCTGTAAGAATAAAGTAATGGATCTTACAAAGACTAGTTCAAGAATTATATTTCTCCCTGTTATTTAAATGCAGACTGTAGGCAGCCTCTAAATAGCAGAAAGGCTTAAGGAATCCTCAAAACCATTGCCTCCAGGTAATGCCAGCAATCTCCAAGTTAGGTGCTTTGGTTTTCTTAAGACTCTATCTACTACCTGTTCTCTGAGTTCTTGCTCTATTATTTGAATTACTTGATATACATTTCTGCTTAAATGTCTGCTGTTGGATCATATTCAACATATCCAACACTTAGTCTCCTCTTGCTTTGTTTCATTGAATTGTACCATCAATCTTGGGAATTCCTATTGTTGAAATCCTGGGCATTTTTTGATTAGTTTTGCTTAATCTCTACATATCCTGAAAATGAAATCTTATCATTTTTCAATTTTTGTCTTTTGCTTTCATAGCATCTTTTGTATCAATATATTCTACTCTACAATATATTCTACTCACAGTGACATTCCAAGTTCAAGCTGTATCAACGCTTAACTATTAGTCATAGAATACTAGTTGACCTTCTTACTTCCAACATTCTACCCCTTTTGATTTTTACATGGCTTTCTATATAAACCTTCTAATGGAAAAAAAAAGAACAAACAATGATTCCTTCAAATATCTGAATTCAAATCTAGCCTCAGACACTTACTAATTTGACAATGTGGGGAAGCTGCTTAACTTCTATTTCAATTTCCTCTACTACAGTATTTTTTTTATAAGTTGAATGGTAAGTATTACAGTAAATATATAAAGATATTAAAGGGAAATGGAAAAATGCCTATTTCTATGAGTGGCTAAATTCATAGTTAGAACAGAGTGGATGATGTCTTAGTGCTTCTCTTATGAAATTTTATCTTGCATTTCTTAATTTCTTTAAGAGAAATTTGACTCTCCAAAAAAACCCCAAACAAACACTGCTTCATTGGCTTACTTATCATCCCTACCTCCTTTCATACCCTCTGAAGCACATCTAGTTTCTTTGCCACAACCATTTACTGACTTCTTCTCCTTTGAGGGTTTTACTCTAACCATTTTTTTAAACTTGTCTGAATCCTTCCCATGGTTACCTATCAGTATTTCAAGGAGTTCATTACTTTACTTGCAAACCTCCTCTCCTTAAGCCTAGTCCTTTTGCTGAGGGACTTCAATATGCATTTCAGTGTTAACTCAAACTACTCTTCAAAATAATTGACCATGTGTTGGTTCAGGCCCTCCATTTTCTTCTCAAGCCAGCCATGCACAGGGATGGTCATAGACTAGACCTGATCATCAGCCACAATGATATCATTTCAGATATATTTAATTTTTAGCTCATCATGTTTATGATTTACACCATTTTGTCTTTGGATTGGCTTGCCACAATTCAGTAAAACACTACAATACTGTCCCTTGAAAGCTAGCAATTGTTAGACTTTCATGCTACTGGGTGTTCATTTGAAATTTTTTGTGACTCTACTTTTATTCCTCTCTGCATTTCATTTCTCTGTGGCTTTGAAGGAAGGAAACAGATATTTATTAAGCACTTACTATGATCCTATGACTGGGCTAAATTCTGGGAGAAAAAAAAATGAGCAAATTTGGACTAGAAGGGACATTTATTCAGGTACGCTTGGGGTAACTTCAGAAAATGGAGGTGCCAGGAGGAACTCAACAATGAGAAAAGAGGGGAGAGCTATTCAGAGGGATACTTTATTCCATGGATTTCTCAAGAAGGAGAGGTTCCAAGCATTAAGGGAAGTTCCAGGACAAAGCAGGAGAAGACATGATTTTGGGGTCAAGGGAAGAAACAGCATTGAGAAGTTTAAATATTCTAAATTCACAAAATGCCATGAATATTTCAACCTCAGAATATTTCTTGGCCTGAGGAATGACCAAATATAAAGACACAGAAGTAATCATATACTTACAGCTGCCATAATTCAGTAAGAAAAAGGATTGATGACATTTTATATGCAGCTTTTGGGATCAGAACAAAGTAATCCTACCTAGCTCATAGCAAAGAGAAAAAGTGTAATGTAGGGGTGCATCATCTCTTTTGTATACCAACCTAGTCCTGGCTTAAAAGTCCTTGAATCATCAGTTTTTTTTTTAGACCAAATTAATACACATGAAATATTAAACAGTTGAAATTCATTATAATTCAGTGTGTCTGAACTGGATACAGGGAAGGAATATCTGCTCACTCAGCAAAAACTAGTATTCATAAGCCAGTCTACCCACAATACTCAGACATGAAGAGAGAGAAAGGAGGCATCTTTCAATGCAAAGCAATTTATAATACTTTAGTGCAAATCTAGCAAAAACACCCTATTGCTAGTTTTCCTTTGTCATTTCTATACTGATTCAAACTGAGTACTAGAAGTTCATGAAGTAGGTAACCATTATGTTTACAAGCTTTTATTGACATATGAGAGTGTTTTATGGAGCCTCTTAGCACTTTATAGAAATTTCTTGTTGCCAAAGAGCCTTCCAGAAGTGAATCTCTTTGTAGCTTTTTTCAGTTTCTTCCTCACTCCCCAAAATATGCAGTGACCTCTTTGAACTTTCTCTGGGTAGGGAAAGAAACATTATACTCTCTCCTTTTCTTCCTAAATTAACTTCCATATGACATTCTAAAAATAGTAAAATGAAACAAACAGAAAAAACAACCCCCTAAAAATTAATAGGAGCAGCATTATAACATACTTGAACTTTATATAGCCCCCTAATTGCCTCCTTTTATTTAAGCCCATACCCATTAGCCTCTCTTCCACCCAGCTACCAAATAGATATTTCAATTATTCGGTGTATGATAATGGCACACATACCCATACAGCAGAAATTAAGAATTTCCACTTCAAATTAAGAATAAAATAACATTTTTCTTTACTCTTGTGTTATAAGAAATAATGAGCAGGATAGTTTCAGAAAGACTTTGGGATACTTACAAGATAGAGAAGGAAGTGAACAGAACCAGGAGAACATTTTACACAATAAAAGCAATATTGTAATGATGATTAACTGAGAAAGGCTTACCTACAGTGGTAAAGACAATGATCCATGACAATCCCAAAGGATGCATGATAAAAATAGTATCCACTTTCAGGAAGAGAAATGATGAATGCTGAGTGAAGATTCAATTATAGTTTTCCATTTTCTTTTTTTTTTTCTTCTTTTTGTGTATTTTCTTTTGAAACTCAACTAATTTGTAAATGTATCTCATGTGATTTCACATGTATAATGAATATCATATTGCTTGTGTTTTCAAGTGGTGGAGTCTGGCAGGAGGAAGGGAGAGAATTCATAACTCAAAATTTAAAAAAATAAATAAATAGTATCCTATACCCAAATAGCTATAATACTATACATACCCTTTGATCATGTAATACCTTTACTCAGTCTGTATAATAAAGAGATCATAATAAAGGGGAAAGGACTAACTTGCACAAAAATAATTATAATAGTTATTTTTATGGTAGCAAGGAATTGGAAATTAAGGGGGTGCACATCAATTGGGGAGTGGCTGAACAATTGTAGTATATGTTAGTGATAGAATACTATTGTGCTAAAAAAATTAGCAGGATGATTTCAGAAAAAGTTGGAAAGCTCTATATGAACTTATGAACAGCAAAATAAGCAGAACCAGGAAAATACTGTACACAATAACAGCAATACTGTTGATCTATTGTGGAAGACTTAGCTACTCTCAGCAATACAATGATCCAGGAGAATTCTGAAGGATTAATGAAAAAGAATGCTATCTACTTCCAGAAAAAGAAAAGTCAGATGTAGATCAAAGTGCTCTACTTTTAACATCAGTTTATTTATGATTTTATTTGGGGGTTTTGGAAATTCAAAGAATGACCTACCTTATATTATCCTCCAGTATAGGGTAACAATAGTGAGATTATATGTTCTATCTTTCCACATGAATTAAAAACATATTAGTCTAGGTGTGTCTGCAAATGGAAGAACAAGATCTTAACTTTCCATTGGGGTAGGTGGAGAATGTCACACACAACTTAGGATCTGATCCTAAACTCAAGGTGTATGATTTTTCACCATCAATCAAGGAATTGGAGAGAGATTGAGGAAATAGTGGACCACCTCCTAACTGGATAGTCATCAATTAGAAATTTCTTGAGTTGTCTAGGAGATAGCAGAATAATGAGTTTCCAAACTTGCATTTAAAGATCAATATAACAGAATTCCTTGGTCTTTAATCATTAAGGGAAATCATTAACCAATTACTTTTTTGGTTATTGCTAGCCTAATCAATAAATTGATTTTCATACCTGGAAGCCAGTATTTTGGAATTTTTAATTGTCACATGTAGAAAAGGTGTGGCACTCCTAGCCTCTTGAGACACATTACAAGTCTGAAGCATCCAGACTATACATGAGTTCACATATTGACTTTCATTTTCTTATGTAACTGGAAAGCAATGTTAATAAGACAAGAGACATTCAGGAAACTGTTTCCAAGAAGGTTTAGTTAGAGCCTTAGGGTAAAGGTTGGACAACTTTGATACCTTTTACTTAAAAGCTTACATATCTTCTATGAGGAAGGAGTTAGAATATTGCTCTTGCCACAATCCTGTAGTGGGATTGCATGGTCAAAATTTGTATAGTCAAAATTTGTGGATAGGATATTTCTTTTCCTTTTTTAAAAAACCCTTAATTTCTGTGTATTGGCTCCTAGGTGGAAGAGTGATAAGCGTTGGCAATGGGCGTCAAGTGACTTGCCCAGGGTCACACAGCTGGGAAGTGTCTGAGGCCAAGCCAGATTTGAACCTAGGACCTCCCGTCTCTAGGCCTGACTCTCAATCCACTGAGCTACCCAGCTGCCCCAATAGGACATTTCTTGAATAATTCCAAATTATTTTTCTAAAACTTTGGTCCAGTTCACAAGTCAATCAAAATTATATCATTGTGCCTATTTTCTTTAGTACCTGCTCCATCATTTTTTGTTTCTCCTTTTTGAAAATCCATCAATCTTTCTACCTTACTGGGAAGTACAAGCTCTGATTTATTTTAATTTTCATTTCCTTTGATATTCCTAATTTGTAGAGATCATTTGTAGTTGTAATAAATTGTTCTTCATTTGGAACTTTTCCCATGACTTTTAGCACTTGATTTATCATTTTATATTTCCTTTAACCAAACATGCCTCTTCTTTAGTATTCTGTAGACATGTATTTCCTTTATACAGACTTTTGTCTGCTAAATACCCCAAATACAAAACTGTTTCAAATTTATCTTCTCACTTCTGAAAACAAAGGTAAATCTTATACTATTTCCTACTCTGGCTTCCCATGAAAACTTAGAAATGCTATTTCAATTCCTTAGCATCTATGCCAGTGTAAGTATAAAAATGAATATACAGTATCTCCAAGTATTATATTTAATAAGATTGTATTAATAATAACTTGAAATAAAGGAAAATAAAAAGTTAGAGTAAAGAGGGAGCTAACCCAACCATGGTCGGGAGAAAAGAGAAAAGGCAGAGTTACCACCAACTTATAAACAATATATAAGGATGCTAAGTGGATGAACGGAAAAGGATTCTGGGAAATAAAGTTCAACAGCTCAAGATTTCTAATTACATGCTAGTCAACTCATGGAACCTGAGTCTAAGAATTGGAAGGGACCATAGTGGAACATTTAGAGAGGATTTAGTCTAGAGATTCTTAACTCATACTAGGGATTATTATTTTTTAATATTTAGACAACTAAATGTGGATATAATTAGTTTTCTTTATAATAATATGTATTTTATTTTATGTATTTAAAATTTTATTTAGGAATTATAACCATAAAACCTTATCAGATGGAGAAATAAATTAATCATACACACACACACACACACACACACACACACACACACAGATTAAGAATTTCTCATTATCCTTCCCAAGTGATTCTATTAAGGAAAAACCTGAGACCTGAGAGGTTAAGGATCTAAACATTCTCTATGAAATAACATAGTCCATTGTAGGCTCTCAATAAGTATGTAATAAATTCCATTAGTTAGGGGCAGCTGGGTGGCTCAGTGGATTGAGAGCCAGGCCTAGAGACTGGAGGTCCTAGGTTCAAGTCCGGCCTCGGACACTTCCAGCTGTGTGACCTTGGGCAAGTCACGTGACCCCTATTGCCCACCCTTACCACTCCTGGGCCAAGGACGGTCCCTAGCCCTGATGAAAAAGGAGGAGGGTTGGGCGTGGGGCTAGCAACCCCACCCTGTAAAAACTACATCTGCTAAAGAAACTGCAACCTAAAGTAGGGGCAGCTGGGCTAGCTCAGTGGATTGAGAGCCAGGCCTAGAGACGAAAGGTCCTAGGTTCAAATCTGGGCTCAGACACTTCCCAGCTGGGTGACCCTGAGCGACTGTGTGACCCATTGCCTACTGGTTGTGGCCCTATGCTCCTAGAACGGAGTCCCAGGATAAAAAAAAATCCATTAAGTAAATTTCAGGGTAGGATGATAATGTAATATGATTCTTTCAGAGAAAACATTTTTATTTTAATAATGGCATTGATCATGGCAGCTCCAATGGAACTCTACAGGAGTAACACATACACAAGAACACACATACTCATGTACAGAGTAACTCACTAAGGCTATTATATGCCTTGTCTGTGTTTAGGACTAGAACACTAGTTCTGTCTTCTAAAACAAGGTAAGTGGTTATAAAATATTAATAAAAAATTTAGGCCTTCCAAATGCTTAAAGCTTTTTGACTCAGACTTTCAAAGAAATGCAGATGCTAAAAAAACAACTTTGTTTGTGTTCCCTCTCTACTTCTACACTGTGCCAATTTCACCTAGCCAAGGAAAATGTCTTAGCCACTATTGCCTTTGTGCCCAAGGCACTCCAGATGACATAAATAGCACTTACCATGGGAGAAACAGCCTGAGAAAAGTGTCACACTTTCTTTTTTTCTTGCTTATTGTTTTCACAGCTTTGTAGAAAATACTGGCATGAAAGCCTACATTTTTGACAAGAAGTGATGGTTTGGATTTTAGGTATGGCAGTTGGAAAAGATCTGAAAGCTCTTGCTCCCATCACACAGCAGTTGCTGTTAGAACTGACACCTTTAAAGTTGAAAAAAGAATGGGTCAGAGAAGCAAAATGATGGAGAGATGTTTTCAAAAGTACAAAATTGTGGAATTTTTTTAGAACATTGGAATAGCTCCAGAGTTCAAAGTTGTTATTTAGGAATACAGTCAGTACACTTATATTCAGAGTAATCTGGGGAAGGAGTTCATTCCAAATGAGAGATTTTGCATGCACATATATAAACAAAATACTTTTTAAAACAAAAATTGCATAAACTCCATTGCCTTCAAATACATATTCTAGTTTATGATTTTTTAAAAAAGGGAACATAGATTGTGGCTTGTGGAACTAAAAAAAAATGCTTAGAGCTCTTCAAATTAAATTCTCTTATTTTACAGATAAAGAAACTATGGTCCAAAATACTAAAGTGAAATATATTAAGTCTCACAAGTAGAAGTGAGCATTATCTAGAATTTGAAGTCAAGATTTTGAATCCTAATTGTGTGTGTGTGTGTGTGTGTGTGTGTGCACGCGTGTGTGTGTGTTCCTACCTAAGGAATCTAAGCTTATGACCCCATAAGAACAATTTGTGATCAGAATGCCAATTGTTGGGAAGTCAGTATATACTTCTTAACAATTTGAGGATGTTGAAAATGACGGTTTTATTAACTCAATACTTTGCTCTTTAGTATTAGCCACTTTATTATATAATTTAGTAAATAAATTTGCTTCTTCTTAGATGTCATACAGGTAAAACTCATACTTTCATTGCTTTAGGATTAACTAAATTCTGAATCAGTGTGATTTAGAGTAATGAGATTTCACTATTCTTAAAAAAATGCCTCTACAAAAAGAAAATATAATAGTATTGAGGTATACTTGAAAATGTTGGCATCCTCACAATGATGTTACAATATCCAATTTATACATTTAATCTTTGGATAAGATGAATACTAAATAGTACACACAACCTTTCTTATGTCTTTTGACCTTGACCTCTCCCATTATAGCCTCTCATTTCTAATGTAATCAAATACTATTGATTCTAGCTATGAAGCAACTCTTACATCTGTCCCTGAGTCTGTGTAGCTTTGACTCTTTCTTTTTCTGAAGTTCTCACATCTTTAATTGCCTATAGAATATCACCACCCGATAAGACATAGTCTTTTCATTATAATATTGTATATATATATATGATATTTACAAATCTTAGTTTATTATATTTTTTTCTAACCCAATTCTTTCTTCAATATCCCAGGGACACCACTTGATCTTTAATCATCTTACTTTATTTCTTTTACTTCTGCTTTTGGTAGTTATCCTTTCTCTATTGGATCTTAAAGAGCACATCTCTCTAATAAGTTTATTAGAATTTTCATCTCTAACTTTCTGTTAGACTATTCTATATGTATGCCAATGTATATATGTATATATGTATATATATATATTTCCATATGCACATGTATATATGTATGAGTATGTGTTTTCTCCTTTGGTACCTAACTGTACTCTCAGACCAGTAGGTACCAAATATTTTAATTCATGACTTCTTTTTTCCACTTATATGTGGTTGACTGTGTCTCCTCACAACATATATGATAACAGAAAATCAAATGAAGTGGGAATAAAGCAATGAATAGTTCAAAGAAAAATAACTAAGTGATGAATAGCAAGTGGATTTAGGACATCCTTTCAGAAACTGAAATTTTACTAGTAGTTCTCAAAATCACTTAAATATTCCCCATCCTTCAATCCCAAGACTCTACAGTCCCAGTTATTGACTTAAAGTAACCAAATGAAGTGAATCTTTCAAAAAAATTATCATCAACTCATGATGGAATACTATTGTGCTATAACGAATGATGAATAGTATGATTTTGAAAAGAAATAAAAAAGACCTACATGATCTAATGCTGAGTAAAATGAGCAGAACCAGGAAAACAATATTCACAGTAAGAGAAATATTGTGGAGTGATGAAATGTGATAAACTTTGCTACTAACAGCAGTATAATGATCCAGGGCAATTTTGAGGGACTTATGAAAAAGAATACTATCCAACTCTAGATAAAGAATTGTTGGGATATAAATGATGTTTATATTATATGATTTATCACTTGACTATTTGGGATTTTGGTTTTATAAAATTATTTACTTATAAAAATGAGTAACACAGAAATGTGTTTTGCATGATAATACATGTATAACCTAGACTAAATTGCTTGTCAACTCTGAGAAGAAGGAGGAAAAAAGAGAGGGAGAAAACATGAATCATATAACTTTGGAAAACTTATGTGGAAATTTGTTATTAAATAAAATAAAGAAAAATATATTTTTAAATTTTAATGTCTACAGTTTTTTAAAGTTTCTGTTCAGATTTGTTTGTGTTACTTCCAATTATCTTGTGAAACAAATTAGGTACATATTGGAATCCCCATTATAGAAATGAAAACCAAATTTAGGGGAATTAAGTGACTTGACCATGAAAATCTAGGAAATGGCAGAGCCAGTATTCATACTCAAGCAAAAAGAGGCTAACTCTAAGAACTGTAGACATAATACTATATCTCCAAAATTCTCTTCTCTTGGTTATGTATCATAAAAATGCTTGAAGCAAGCAAATAGGAGACATTTAGGGAAGAGACTTCAAGGAGACTTCTCAGATTGCAAGATTTTAGGTAAATGTTAAAGGGATTTCTTTATTCTCTTTGTCTATTTTGAGTTAATCAATCAAGAAACCCCTACTTAATACTTCATTAGCCATCAAGTAAGAGAATTTACAAGTCACTTATTTAGAGAGCTCCTGCCTTTTAATTCAGTCAGGCAGAAACTTGTGAATCCTTTTGATAAGAGTTTATACCCTTAGAGGATGAGAGGTGGATTCCACAGACACTCCACCACCACCCCTCCCACCTGGGCAGTGCTAGACAATTTGGAATAACTGAGATTGGCCCCTGTGAAGAGAGGAAGGAACAGGAAGTTACATGGAAAATGGACTATAAAAGTTCCTGAACTTCCTGTCCAGGGAACCTTTGGCTTGGATTTTAGGCTTGTAACTTTAATTGGTGACTTGGATTTTTGAGGTGGCTCTCTTGGATTGCTTCTTGGAGCACTATTCCTGTATCTTTTGTATCCTATATCCTGTACTTCATCTTGGGTGAGTGAGTTGCTGACCTTCATTTCCTGGCTTCTGGAGATATTAGTTCTGGAGAGGTCTTATTTTCCTGAAGGAGGCTGTGTAGGTGGAACCCTTGCATAAGACACCACCACTTCGTCTGGCTGAGAGTTAATGACCCTGCCAGAGTTGAGCTGGACACCTGAGCAACATTTATTGTAATAGGCTACATAGACATTTTCTCTACCCTCTTCTTACATTGCTCTACTTTCACTCTTTCCACCTATTTGTAAATGAACCCAACTAAAAGTCATTTTGACCTGAGGTATAATATTTTAAATCAGTAACCACAATATTACCTTAGACTTCTCATATTTAGTCAAACCCTAAATTTAATTTCTTACATCAAATAGATGATGATCTTGGGATATCATCCCATGATGAGAAAGACAGAAACTACTCTAAAACAAAATAAAAAGAAACAAACTATCCCAAAAAATATTCCCTTCTTTGAAGGGAAAGAATGGTGTACCAAAACAGATGAACTCAGCAGGAGTGTGTGGCCCTGGAAGAAGAAATGATATTCAATAATTATAAATAATTGTTCTATGGGTTCTTTTGAGATTCAGCTGAATTACCAACTCTTCAGAAGTTTTCCCCTGAATTCCTGTACTTGTTTCATCTCTCCTTGATATTATCTACCTTTTGAGATTGAATTCCACTTACTCAATACCTCTATTATATGTTCATGGATGTTTTCATATTGCCTCTTCCACTACAATATGAGTTGCTGAGAACTAGAGACTGTTTTTAATTTTTTTTTCATTCTTTGTGTCCTCAAAGCTTAGCACAGAGTTTGGCACATAGGAGATACTTGATAAATGCTGGTTCACTTACTGATTACTAGTGGACTACTCTTGTTCACCAGCTGGTATATTGGTTTTAATTGTTTGATTTTGACCAGCTGAAGGACTTCAAGGGCTCTTTGTACCCTTAAAGATCCAATTGTCTTGCCTTAGGAATAGCTCTGGATACATTGATCAATAAATAAGAATTAAGTATCTGCTATGCCAGACCACTGAACCAGATGCTGGTCATTCAAATCCAAAGGGGCATGGGGTAATTTATGAATATGCTATTCTCTTAGAACATTACTCCGGAATAGGAAGTGAATTTTCACTAAAATTATTTTGGTCTAATTCCAAAGAATGACTTTGTGGGCCTGTATTTCTAATGAAGTGTGTTCTTAGTATTTATCAAGTCAATTCAGGCAGGCTAACCTGAAATTTTATATGGAAAATAAAGGATAAGCTGTGATAGGAAACAGAATAAGAGAGAAGATATGTTGTAGTATGCATCCCCAGTTGTTAAGATCACTTGAAAATTGGTATTGAATCAATCATGTAGTATTTCTGATGACCATGATACTCCTGGAGTCTTTGGCTATGATCCAATCAATATCAGCATTAGCTTACTTCCTTATGATTATTCCTTACCCTTCTCATTATATTCTTTACTGATATTCTTTCAGTATGATTAATCATTCATTAGTCTCTATTATATATTTCAAGGTATAAAAAAATAAACTTGATCTTTTTCTCTGTGGACTTAACCTAAAGTACAATCTGCCCTTCTCCACCCACTATTCTTCCTTTTCTTCAGCCTGCCATTTAGAAATTCTGAAAAAGAAAATGTTATTTTAAATTAAACTTTTTTGCCTCATTTTTTCCCTTTTGAGCTTAAGTTACAAATCCTAAAGGAAACAGAAAAGGTTTCCACTCAGTCCACCTGCTGGCAGGCATTCTCTCTTAGAAAATGCAAAACACTGATGAATCATTCAACACAATTCACATTGTGATACTCTTACATAAATAGGGCACTGTGAAAATTATTAAATTTGCAAATTGAGATCCTTAAGTCAAGGTAAATAAAGAATGTGCACTCTTGGCTTGTTTTTCACATGCTATTGTGAGACTGGGCTCTAGCTAGAAACATGTCTAGTGAAAAGCTCCTTAATATTCAAGGGGTCCAGAGTGTGGACACTTTACTGGCTTAAACTCATAAACTGACAGTTTCCTATTCAATGGAGTGTGCAATGTAAGAAAAGGTTCATTACTTCAGCTGCCTGAACATGTGAAAGGAAATTCTTCCATCAAACCCCTTTTCCCCCCTTACAAACACCTTGGGCAGTGTTTTGGGGATTAAGAAAGTCTGCATTCAGAGACATTGCTAGCACATAGCATAGCTTGCAGAATCATAGAAGCATCCCCATATAGATAAAAGAGTTCTGTTAGAAAAGAAATTTTGCTTTTGTATTAAGGAACATGAAGGGGTATTCATGATTATAATAGAATTACATATTTTTTTTCAATTTTTCTGTGTGTATATTGAGAATACCTGCTGGATTCTGAATAAAAATGGTAGCTAGAGCCTCCTGAAAACTTATAAACAGAATACAGTTGTTCTATGAGCAGATAGGATAATATCCAAATTTCTAACATCAGTACTCTGATTATTTCTGTGCCCTCCACCCCTATGAGAAACAAAATTTAGAAATTATGATGAAGGAAAACTCAGTTTGTAGTCTGAAATAGAGCCATCTTATCTTATACCTATATTCTCTATTTCCCATCATTTTATATACTCAAATAATCAGATGAATCTCTGATCTGATAGATTGCATATTTCCTTCAATTATGAAGAACCCAACCTACTTATCATTGTTTACATGTCTCTCCATAACTTTTGCATTAGGCTACCTAACATTCTATGAAATTTCCTCACTTTCTCCTTTCATCTTGAGTATACCAGTGAAACTCTCAGGCTCTCTAGTTTTTTTCTCCTACCATTACCATGTGGCCAGCATATCTTCTTTTTCCTATCATACATTCTTTGATAATATATTTTGCTCCTTTTCTTCTCTGATTTTTATCAATGATTACAAAATGCATAATGAAAAAAGCATAACAGGGAGAACACTTTACACAGAAGCAGAAATATGTTATGATGATGAATTGTGTAAACTTGACTACTCTCAGCAATGATCAGGCACACTCCTGAAAAACCTATAAAAAGGAATGCTATCCACTGTAGGAAAATATAAGTGAGGTAATGGGGTCACCAGGGATATTACAATAAACTAAGTTTTTTGTGGGAACACACTTTAGGATTTATGAGAGACTGGACCAGGGTGAAGAGACCAGAGTTTACTGGATTTCCACAGGAATGGCAGTTGATCTTAACTGTTACCCAGCTTCCACTAGTAACAGGCTAACAAGGTAAAAGGGACTTAATAGCTTTAATTATGTTAGACTAAAAGGTGGGAAAGGATTTCTATACTTAAAATCTAAGGGATAAAACCACAGGGCAATGGGAGGACTTATTCTACTCTTATCTAAGTGATCTAAACTAACAGGGCCCAAGGAGCTATAAATGGAGTCTCTGGTTTTCTGCCTCAAACCTGGAACCTGCCAGGATTGAGTACAACTAGGACTTTGTGGCTTTGGGATTCTCACTGCAATCCACTGATGATCTCTGGATTCCAGGAGTCAAGATTATCTCAGGTACCAAGAAGAGAGGGTTCTGCTTGAAGCATTGTCCTCCAGTTTCAAACTTCTCCTCCTCTCTTGGCTCTGTAGATTTGTCCTTTTGCTAGATGACACACCACACAGGGGGAAATCAGGAAGCAGGGTGTCCTTTGCTCTGAGGTCTCCCAGGCTGGCAACAGTTTTGCCCACCACTAATGGAGTCCACACTCAGGGCACAGACAGACTTCCTCCTCCTTCATTCCAACCTGGAATTCCCAGCTCCAGCTCCTTCCTGCTAGGTACAATTTAATTCCTAATAACTAGCTAATCTCATCTTACTCATGACAGACAAAGAATTGTTGGACTAGGAAGGATGCTGATCAAAGCATTGTATCTTTCACATCAGAATGTGTATGTTTTTATTTTGGGGTTTTGGTTTTGTAGGAGTGCTCTTACAACAAAGACCAATATTGAAGTGTCTTTTGCCTGTTAATAAAAAGGAAATTAAAAAATAATAATAAAGTTCTTTGGAGTTACAAAAATCATCTTCCCATTTGGGATATAAACAGTTAAACTTCATTGCATGTCTTTTGTTTTCTCTTTACTGTTTATCTTTTTATGCTTCTCCTGAGTTTTATATTTGAGAGTCAAATTTTCCATTCAGCTCTGGAGTGTTCATCAAATATGTTGGAAAGTCCTTTATTTCATAGAACATTCATTTTCTCACTGAACATTTATGTTTTGTTTTTACCGTGTAGATGATTCTTAGTTGAAGACCCAGCTCCTTTGTCCTCTGGAATATCATATTCTAAGCTGTGATACTTTAATGTAGATCTTATAAATGTTGTGTTATTCTGACTGTGGTTCCATGATATTTCAATTGTTTTATTTTGGTTTCTGGTAATATGTTCTTGACCTGGTAGTTTCAGAATTTAGTTATATTATTCCTGTGAATTTTCCTTTCAGAATCTCTTTCAAGTGGAGATTGGTGGATTCTTCCAATTTCTTTTTTTATTCTCTCATTCTAGAGTATCAGGGCCATTTTCCTTAATAATTTCCTGAAAGATAAGGTCTAAGATTTTTTTTGTTTTGACTTGTTTTGTTTTTTTAATCATGGCTTTCAGAGAATCCAATAATTCTTAAATTATTTCTTCTGGATCTATTTTCCAGATCATTTGTTTTCATTCCTATGAAATATTTCACATTTTCTTCTATTATGTTTTTTTCATTCTTTCAACTTATTTTGTTTTTTGATGTTTTTGGAGTGATTCATATCCACTTGCTGAATTCTAATTTTTGAGGAATTATTTTC
The DNA here is from genome assembly GCF_016433145.1 of Gracilinanus agilis. NCBI lineage: Eukaryota > Metazoa > Chordata > Mammalia > Didelphimorphia > Didelphidae > Gracilinanus > Gracilinanus agilis. Next base: position 74,806,781 of record NC_058130.1, read on the forward strand.
TTCAGTGAACTTTTGTAACTTCTTTTCCATTTTGGACATTCTGTATTTTAAGAAGTTCTTCTCTTCATTGCATTTTTGAGCTGATTTTATCAATTGGGCTTTTTTGTTTTTTAAGATATTATTTTATTAAGTTTTTGTGCCTCTTTTACTAAACTGTAAACTCCTTTTCATGATTTTCCCGAGTAGTCTCATTTTTTCCCTCAGTTTTTGTCTTGATTTTCTCATGTGATTTTAAAAATCATTTTATACTCCCCCAGTAATTCTTTTTGAGGTTATGACCACTTTATATTTTTCCTGAAGTCTTTTGATGCAACAATCTTGAATTTTTTTTCTTCTGAGTTTGTGTTTTAGTCTTCTTTATTACCAAAATAATTGCACATTGAGTTTCCTTTTTATTGTTTGCTCATTTCCCAACTTTTTTTGTCTTTGAACATAAAAATGACTGTTACAGGTGGACTACATTCTTGTGGGAAAGTGAGCATTATTCCAAAATATGGAAAACTTGTTCAGTTTCCTTCATATTTTACTTTGGGGATTTTTAAGTTTTCAGTTCTTTCAATATGGCATGATCTAAGCAGAGGTGTGTTTAATACTCTTATAGACTATACTAAAGCTGTCCTGGGTGGTTACTCTCAGTTTTTTTCTGTCCTGTATTCCCCTAGGTTGCTCTGGTAGCCATGCTTCAGCTTCTTTTCTTAGCTCCCTTACACCTCATCAAGACCATCATGCTTCCCAAAGATACCCTAAGATGGTGTTCTCTGGCTTGCATTTTTATCCCTGGTCATCCCTGTGGGTGACTCCAGGTTCTTCTAGTGCCCCACCTTCAGGAGGCTCAGCTCAGGTTTCTCATATTGGTTGCTGGTTCAGCCTGAAGTCCAGCTTCATTGATTCCCCTCTGCTCTGCCCTGTCAGTTATGCTATGCTACACAGTTTTGACTCAGTAGTATCAGTTTCAGTACTGCCAGCACTAGTTCTGTATCTTGCTGATGGGGGATGTGGACATGGACAAGTGATCACTGAGGTGGTGCTTATCAAGGGAAACCTTGGGCTCTGTCCTTCAGCTCCATGGTGGCCATCAAATTCTATAGGTGGATACTGGAGCTATTATTGTTTTAGGGGCCAAGCTGCAGTTTTCAACATAGTAGGAGATGAATGCTACAGGAACATCATCTGATTCTTCTACTGGAATATAGTGGTCTCCTGGTGGTCTTCAATGTGGCCAATGGGAACTTTTCTTACTATGTAGAAGATTGGTACCAGGAGACATCATCCATATAGGGCCCAGATATGGTTGTCTTCCTATTGGTTGGTCATAAGAGTGACCTATAGAAGACTTATCAGGTGTCAATGCAGGAAGCAGAAACTGTAACTGAAGTTTTGAGCATGTGGTTCCTAGAGAGCTCAGCCAAGATCAAGAACAATGTGACTCTTGCCTATGAGAACCTGGCCCACAAAATCTAATGGGTCAGATTGTAAGATTTAAAAATGGGTTTGCCAAATTAAGAGATTTATACAAATTTGTTGAGGTTGTTGTTTATAAAAATTAACTCTTAAGTCAGGAGGCTGCTAATAGCTTTAGAATATTTATTACAGCAAGGCAGAGATAATAAAGGGGGAAATGTAAGAAGGAGATAGAAAATATTGCCTAGCTAAATTCTCTAAGTCACGATCTGAGTGCCTCACCAAAGAGAGTGTCCCACCAAAAACAGGAGAAGACCCTAAAGGCCAGTTTCTCTGACCAGGGTCTCCTCAACCCAAGCAAGTAACCAAAACCAAACTCCTAGAACCACCAACACAGAATCTCCAATGCAGAATGAAATCCAAAGCAGAAACACCCATGCAGCAAAATCCCTCCAACGTAGAAAGAATCCAACACCAAATATAAGGCAGAATCCTTGCTCAGCTCCTCTGTCTCACCTTTTATAAGCCTTTTTCCCACATCACTTCCTTTCTCTCTGCTTTCTACTTCCTTTCACTGAGGGCTAAACAAACAAACAAAAAAACCGAGACCTGAGCAGGTTAATCACATCCACAGGACACAAAGAAACTAAATCTCGAAAAAACTTTAGATAATGAAATTTAGTGTTCTCATTTTAAAGATAAAAATAGTGTAGCAGACTAGTTACCACCCCAATTTTATTCCCCAGTTGATGGACATTCCCTTTTTCCATTTTTCACTTCTTTCCCTGAAGGATCTGCAGAAACTTCTCCCTTCTGGCACATGATCTTCAGCCTGGATAAAGGTCTCAGGTCAGAACAAGTTACTGTTTGATCATTGCTCAAAATTATCCTGTACTTACAATATTCTATTTTTCTTATTGCTGCCAAGGACCTCATCTTTTCTATCTGAGCCTGTCAATAAAAATGGTTGGAAAAATACTCTCCTGGCCCATGTTCATGTCTGTGAACAAATACAAGTACTCTTTTTAAACCTTGGACCTATGACCAGGATTCCCTGCTCCACTGGTTTTTAAGCCCTGGTAAATGCCAATGCTTCTTCTGGGATTGAAACCCAGGAGTGTGAACTGGATCTGTGAATGGACAATGTGACAAAGTCTTACACCCATAGCCAGCATAGTGATCCCTGTAATCTTCTAAGCATTTTACTAAAACTCCTTTTCATCTGTGCCTGACACTTCCAAAGCATTAATTTTTTAATTTACTTATGTATTTTTTATTGGTTACATAATGCATGTTCTTTCCCTCCCCTTATTTCCTTCCCACTTCCAGAACTTAAAAGCAATTCCACTGGGTTACACATGTGTTATCACTCAATAATATAAAGGTTAAAATTAATGGTTGGATGATGATTATATGAAACTCTGTGATCTCCAGTATTTGTTATATCTTGAGTCAGGAATTTATTTACAAATAAAGAAACAATAAAGAAGACAGATGTGAGGGGGATAGAGAAGTTATCTTTCCTATCAACCTAAATGTTTTGCTCCTGGTCTGCTTAATCCATGCAGAAATTAATTAGCTCTCAACCAGGAAAGCTGGTAGTGACTAAACTGCTATGCCTCCTCCAAGATGGAAGCTAGTCTCTCCAGAAGCTAGGAAAGAGGTCATCCTTTTACTCAACCAAGGAAGTAAACCAAGAGTCAGAGTCCCAGTAGAAGCTGAACTCCAAGCCCAAGATCCAAACCATAGCCTCTAGTTGAAGCTCCCTCGAAGACTATATAAAACTATCCAGAAGACAATCTCTTCAGACTATCTTCTCAAAGACAATCTGCTCTGAAGGAGTTCAGGACTTTATTTTTATGTTGATTTCTTGTCCCCTCTCCTTTTCATAGGGGCCACCAAATTGTCTAGCACTGCCCAAAATGTTGACAATATATTAGATGAGTTTCTGACAATTCGTGAAAAAGATAGAATCATTTCTCTGCCCAATCAATAGAAATGAAGGGAGGACCTAATGGCCTCTCCAGGATCCAAAATGGAATTACAATTTTGTCCCAGATCACAACAAATTATGCAATGGCAGAGATGCATTATTGTCAGCCATGAAAGCTTGCACTGATATGCCTGACAGCTAGTCAAAATTTGAGGAAACCAAATAATATACCAATGAAACTCCCTCCCATTTAATGGATAGGCTGATTGAGGTGGGAGACATATATATGGACTTAGATTTTACCAGAGAATGAGATATTAGACAAGTACATAGACAATTCGTTGAGAATTCTTGCAAAGTAGTCAAAGACTACTTTAAAACTAACTGCCAAAACTGGAAATCAATGGATCTTGAGGAATTGAGGAGAGTAGCATCTTATGTTTTTAAGGGCCATGCAAAAAGATGTGAAGAAAATAGTGACTCAGTAGAGGATTAAAGGCAGAAGTTAATATACTAAGAGAAAAACTGAGAAGACGGGGGAGAGACCATAGATCCTCTCTGAGAATCTAACTATTTATCCATTACCTACCACTTCTGGGACAAGAAGAGCCACACAATGATGAACTATAGGAATTTGTAAAGAGTAATCAGAAATAACACCTAGTCCAATAATAACTATAGAAATGATGATAGGAATAATAATAATGATTCCAGGAATCACAACTTTAGGAGTGATATATATGCTAGGAATAAAAATCAGGAAGATGATAACTCATACCAAATGACCCCTCAACAGTTTATCTTAAGTGGAGCTTGCCCCTGAACTACTCAGGCTGCTAAGGCCCCTGGTGGGGGGGGGGGGTGGTGGAACCAAGGAGCCCAAGCATCTTTACAAAGACAAGATGGGGGGGAAAGGGCCTTGGAATCAAAAAGGGAAACCTTTGACTTTCCAGACCTTAATGCTTTAATGCCAATTATCCCCATACATTCCCCACCAAATAGTAAGGAACCTCACGTAACCCTAAAAGTGGGAAATTCATATTATAATTGTCTTTTAGATACAGGAGCATCTAGATCGAGCCTGGTGAGCAAACCAGATGAGAACTAATTCTATTGGCTCCCTAAACGTAGTAGGGGTATCAGGAACAAATCAAAAGGTCCCAAAACTTTATCCTCACATGGTAAGAGTAGGACCCCTAAATGTGAAACATTCCTTTCTTTTAATGCCTGGATCCCCAAAAAATTTTCTGGGAAGGGATCTACTATGTAAACTTAAAGCCACAATAATTTGAAATCCAGACAGCTCTATGTCATTACAATTGCTGGAGGACTCTTTAAATTTGCTCCTTGTACTTCTCTCAGAGAGTCAGGAAGTAAAAGAGCCTCCCACCTTTGAAATTCCAGATGATATCCCAAAGCCTCTGTGGGCGAGATCTTCTTCTGATATAGGCCTACTTAAATCAGCTATTTCTGTTCAGATTAGAACAAGACGAGGGCCAGCTCCCTCCATTCCTCAGTACCCCTTATCAAAGAAGCTATTGAGGGAATCACCCCAGTAATAAATTGATTAATTGAGCAAGGAATAATAATCCCATATAAATCAGAATATAATACACCTATTTTACCTGTTAAGAAGCCAAAGATTGGCCCAGATGAAAAAGCCCAATATCGATTTGTTCAAGATTTAAGGGCTGTAAACAATCATGTTATAAAGAAACATCCTGTGGTTTCAAACACAAACAGAATTATTTCCTCTATTCCCAGTATAGTCACTTACTTTACAGTAGTGGACCTGTGTTCAGCTTTTTTCTTGATTCCTATTCATGAGGATTCCTGGTATATATTTGCCTTTACCTGGAAAAATTCTCTTGGACATGGTCTCATTTGCCACAAGGGTACACCGAAAGCCCCACCCTTTTTGGATAGATTTTTGAGCCAAGACAGATAATATAACATTTAAAAACAGTAAGTTAATTAAATATGTGGATGATTTGCTCTTGGCTTCACCAGATGCAATAAAATGCCGAGAAGATAGTAAACATCTTCTTTTAGAATTGTATAAAACAGTCCACAAGATCTCCAAGGAAAAGGTTCAGTGGTATCTCACAAAAGCAGAATATTTAGGGTTCATTTTAACTGCTGGTGGCCATTATGTTTCTCCTAAGCCCATTGAAAATATTCAAAAATTGAGCAATCCTACCACTAAAAACATTTAAGAGCAATCTTAGGAGCAACAGGTTTTTGTGGACAATGAATCCCTTGCTATGGGGAAATTACTAAACCCCTTATAGCACTAACAAAAGATTCAATCCCTGAACCACTTAAATTATAGCCAGAACACTGGTTAGCTCTGCCAAAACTAAAACAAACTATACAGTCTGCCCCTGCTCTAGATTATGACAAACCATTTACTTTATATGTACATGAGCATAGAGGGGTAGCTTCAGTTGTTTTTGCTCAAATTTTGGGACCTTATCAGTGTTAAATTGCTTATTATTCAGCCCAGCTGGACCCAGTAGCTGCAGGAGCACCACCATGTCTTAGAGGTGTAGCTGCAGCAGCTTTGTTAGTAACAAAAACTGTTAATCTAGTATTGGGATGCCCATTAACAATTATGTGCCCACATGAAGTAGAAGCATTACTGCTAAGACATAGAACACAGGCATTTTCTGATGAGAAAATTACAAGGTATGAAATAACCTTGCTAAATAATGAGAATATTACTTTAAAACTTTGTACAACTCTTAATCCTGCCACCTTGCTTCCTGATTTACCAGTCTCAGAAGAACCATTACATAATTGTGAAACACAAATGTCCTTGGCTGAAAAGCCTCGAGATAATCTCCTGGACACTCCTTTAGACAATCCAGATATAGTCTTTTTTACTGATGGTTCTTCTTTTATGAGGGATGGCATATGCTACACTGGAGCTGCTGCAGTCACAGAATTTGACACTGTATGGTCAGCTTCATTGCCCTCAAATTTAAGTACTCAAGTCGCAGAACTCATAGCCCTAAAACTTGCATGTATAATTGCCAAAGATAAAAAGGCAACAATTTATACAGATTCCACATATGCTTTTGGAATTTGCCATTCAGTGGGTATGTTATGGCTTCAGAGAGGATTTTTAACCTCAGCTGGAAAAATCTATAGCTAATGCAAAAATTATTAATGAAGTTCTTTCTGCTCTCCAGCTACCCAAAGCCCTCCCTGTATTTCACTACTCTGCCCTTACACGTGGCACTGACCCTAACTCTAAGGGAAATGACCGGGCAGATACTGCTGCAAAGCTAGCAGCCATAGAAGGGCCTGAATTGATTTAACATTGACAACCACTGATGACTTAAATTTTTCACTTTCCTATAATGAGAAGGAAGTGAAAAAATGGAAGCAGAACTACTTTAAAGCTAAACAAATGAATGGAGTATGGGTGTCCTCTGAAGGAAAACCCCTGCTCCTCAGGAACTTTTATCACCAAATATGACAATAAAAATGGTCATTTTGGTACCCAGGGAATTATGGACTCTGTTAAAAGGGTATGGATAGCTCCTGGCATAACCATTATAGCTTCTAAAGTGTGTGCAGCTTGCCCTACCTGCCAAGCATATAACCAACATGCCTTTTGTGGCAAAGTTTTGGTGGGTGTCCTCTTGCTTGCACACCTTTTGAGCAGCTGCCAATTGATTACATAACAATGCCAAAGGCTGGACAATATAAATTTTGCCTAGTCATAGTGGATCAACTGACCAGATGGCCAGAAGCATTTCCTACTGCCTGAGCCACAGCGGCTTTTGTTGTCAAAGTGCTTTTAAAAGAAATCATTCCTCATTTTGGCCTGCTTGCATGTATTGACTTGGACAGGGGAAGTCACTTTACCAATTCAATTTTATCTGAAATATATTCCTGTTTGGGGATAACTCCCAAATTCCATGTACCATTTCACCCCCAGAACTCAGGCCAAGTTGAAAGGATGAACAGAGAACTTAAAACTATGATTGGCAAATTATGCACTGAGACACATTTGAAATGGCCTGAAATTCTCCCTCTAGCTCTATTTAATCTTAGAAGCAGGCCTAGGGGAGATCTACATATCTTACCATAAGAGATGCTTTTTGGACATACCCCTCTACAGGCTAATCCTTTTTCTCCTGCATATACATCATTATTAGGAGAAGATACTTCAATTGCTTCCTATATACAGGAACTGAAACATAAACTGAGTGAACTCCATGAATCCAGAACTGCAGTACAAGCAGGACCCATAGATTTTTCACTTCATGACCTGAACCCAGGAGACAAGGTATATATAAAGAATTTCCAGCACATTGGAGCAATTCAGCCTTCCTGGGAAGTCCATTTCAGATATTGTTAACCACTCCAACAGCTATAAAAATTGGAGAAAAGGACTCTTGGATTCGTTGCTCACATGTAAAGAGAGTACCTTCTATTGAAACTGATTGACTGTGTCCTATTATAAGCATTGGAGATAATAGTCCATAAAAAGTGGACACCATTTTGGGAACACATTGAATTCCTGAATTTTTATTTGGCTATTGCCTTTTTCTTTTCTAATATAATATTTTATTTTTTTCTCATTTTTAAATTTCTTACACTTAAAATACATATAATCAATATTAATTTTTGATTCTGCAGTAATATGTTTAAAATATATTTGCTATAATATTAATGCATATCCACAAAGTCCTAGACTATGGACACCTGTCATTTATTGTTAAATATTATAAGACTATGATTAATGATTATGTCTGATTCCAGAAGAAGGGAACAACAGAGCCACCATACAGTGCAAAAAGCACAAGGTCATGGAGGCTAACCAGTCCCATTAGGATTAATGAGAAACTGCACAGTGCCATGGAGCACAAGGTAAAAAAAAAGCAGGATTGTTGAACTTCTATGCCAATACTAAAGGGCTTGAACCTAGTGTGAGACTCGAAGTTGCAAAGCTTAACATACATTAAGTCATAGGACTCTTCATACTACACTAACAGTTGAGTACTGAAGTTTGGCCATCATCATTCTGGCTCTCCTATCCCTGAGAATGAAGGGAAATCAGACCAGGGAATGTACACTTCCCTTTTACATAAAAATCTAGTTCCTTTTTTCTCTCATGATATGTCAACTTGCTGTAGTCTTTGCCAATGGGTAAGTGCAATATTACTGCATTTTGTTTCACAGATTTATGGTAGAGAATTTACTTTATTTGGAAGTAAGGGCCTGTTATGAATTTATTCTTGTTTACTTAAAAATTTTAAATACGTAGATTTTTGATTTTTTGATTCTTATTTTGAATTTTTACCTCTCCCAAAATGTAATTTTCTTGTGTTTTGGGGTTTTCTTTTGATAATTGACTCATACACCCCATAACTCAATGATGTATTCTGAACTTATCTGGGTGTTTCCTTTTTAAATACCCTCTTCAGGGGGGATTGTATTTTTATAAAAATCCAAGCCTTAAAATTTTGTTCGAGAAAATTTTTTTCAGAAAAAGAAGTCTACTAATGCTTTGAAACCAGAAAGTGGACTATTTGCCTTCAGAAACCTACACATAATCAAGATGATCCAGAAAATATGCNCTAATTTAATATGAAAACAATGATACTATTAATCTCTACCTAATACCTTTACTAAAGATGGTGAAACTAATACAAATGTATAAGGACCTACCCAAATTTATTCAGTTGCCAATGTTTCAGCAAAATTTTTCACATAGACCATATTCACATGAACCAGATTGAATTAATACTCCCATATCCTATAATTCTCTTAGCCTCTGCTGTAAAGAACTTAAATATGAAGCAATTTGGCAATCACCTCCTAAGAGTGATGCATAAACAGCCTTACAAGTCTTTGCTTATAGTGGAGCACATCCAAAGAGCATTTCATACAATGATATATGTAGATCTGCTTTTGATTTTGTACATAGGTACAACAAAGCTATGGGAAGAATATCTGGCCATTTGAAATTAGTTTCTGCACAGAGTTTTCCAACCATAGTCTTGAGTTCCCTATTCATATGCACCACCTGACCTGAACTTTGTGGATGATAAGGAACATGATATTTAGGCGTTATTCCTAGATTCTCATGGACTCTTTAAAGAATATCCTGAGTGAAATGAGATCCCTTATCCAAATCTATGGTTAATGGTACACCAAAACTAGGCACAATTTCCTTGCATAACACTTTCACCACAAAGCTTGACAGGTTGGTATTTGATGGAAAAGCTTCAGGCCATTTAGTTAATCTATCAACTATCACAAGACAAAACTTGTATCTTCCGGCTTTAGGTATACAGATGTAATCAATTGGTAAACTCTTGAATGGACAATATGCTAAAGGTCTACCATCCAAACCTTTCTTTCTGAATGCACTTTGAATAAGCTTTTGGCAGACTAAGCAACTATTACAGATCTTATTTGCAATAGTACTTGTTTCTGGTACAACCCATTGTCTCTTAATGGAATCTATAACAGCTTGTGTACCAAAATGACCTTTTGTGTGGATGACTTTACACAGATAGGTACACAGGTCTTTTGGTAAGAATGGTCTTCCTGTGTCAGTAATCCATATCCCAGGTTCTTTCCTAGCTCCAAATTTATCCTTCCATTTCTGGATATCTGAGTTTACATGAGCTTTTTCTAGATTATCAGAATCAATAGATGTTAAATTCATGACATAAATTGGAGCTTTCTGGGCAGCATACTTTGCAGTGATATCAGCTCTGTAATTTCCTTTAGAGACTGAATCTTGACCAGAGTATAACTCCTGCAATGGATTACTGACAGCTGTTTTGATTTTTGGATTGCTTCCAACAACTCAGTTATTATTCCTGCATGTGCTATTGTTTTTTCCCTGCAGTAATAAAACCTTGTTGTCTCCAGATCTTTCCTGTTGCATGGAAAACAGAGAATGCATATTGAGAATCAGTGTAAATATTTGCACTTCTATCTTCACCTAGAAGACAGGCTTGCTTCATTAATTCTGCACCCTGTACAATAAGATTACTAGGTAATGAGCCATACCATAGTGTCTCAAATTCTGTGACAACTGTAGCTCCGATACATCTGATTCCATTACATAAATATGATGATCCATCTGTGAATAATATCGAGTCTGGATTTTCGAGTGGAGTGTCTTTTTAAATCCATGCCATACTAGGCATATCCACAAGATCTACTACTTCAAAAACATTCAAGCAATGGTTCACCATTCTTTGGGAAATCATGAAGAAGAGCAGCTGGATTTAATACATTACATCTTTTCAATTGGATATTCTCACTACCTAAGAGAATAATTTCATACTTAGATATTACTTGGTCTGAATATGTTTGAGTATGAAATTTCCTATTAGTGCCTCTCTTTGATGTGAATAATAGACAGTTAAAGGACATGCCCAAACTAGATCAGCTCACTTTTGGACTAACAGAGCTGCTGCTTAGACAGGGTACTGTACCTATAGCTATTTGATCAAGTTGACAACTACAGTATCCAATTGGATGATAACTTTGTCCTAGAGTCTGAGTAAGTACACCAGAAGCTTTACCTTTTGTCTCATTCACAAACAGCTGAAAAGGTTTCTCATAGTCTGGGATTCCTAATGCAAGGACAGATAAAATGGCTTCTTTAAGCTTATCTAAGGCTAAATGATGTTCAGGCTTTAGTTTCAGAGGTTCTGGTTCTGTATTCCTGGTCAAATCTGTCAAACATTTAGTGATCTCACTGTATCCAGGAATCCACTGTCTACAGAAACCAGTAGTTCTAAGAATAGCTCTAAATTGTTTTTTAGTCTTGGGTGCACTTAATTTCTTTATATCAGATATTCTCTTTTGAGTGATACTTATGGAACCTTCTGACAACACAAATCCAAGATATTGCATATGAAGCAAAACTCATTGTGATTTTTCCTTATAGATTTTATGCTCTCACTTGTATAACTCAATCAAAAGAATCTTGCTATCCCTAAAACTCACCTTTGCATTTGGGAGAGAGAAAAGAGGAAGGAAATTATTCCTTACTTTTCATGTGGATTCACTTAATTTTCATATTATTCCATATTTCATAGTCACTTGATGTGAAAGATATATTTACAAACTATGTATTCAGCCTGATAACTCAATTTAACAGTAGTATTACTCTATGCAAATATTGTATTATTTATCTCCAGCTACATAGAAGAAATAACACATAGTAAGTTTCTTCAAGAAATTCAAAAACAGAGAACATTATAAATGGACATAAATGAATAACACACGTGGCACCATGCTAAAAATAAGTAGCAGAAACCATAGTAATATGAATAATGGGAAGAGAGAGATATAACTTCTGCTTTTAAATGAGAAGTTTGGCAAAGTTTCATGAAGTAATTATGATTTGGATCTTAAAAGCATAGGATTTTAAATTGTTGAGTTGAGAAAAGTTCATTCCCAGTGAAAGGAAAGAACAAATGATGAAGTAGTCCAATTTGGCTACTATGCCTATGTACAGGAAAATACTTGAGAAATAAGGAAGTTTCAGTCAGCTGATGTCCTTGTTTCCCAAGATTAGTAGTTTATATGTATTTAATAGAAAATGTGGAGCATCTGACTTTTTTTTCTTTTAATAGAGAAATGGCATGTCTTAAATTGTATATTAGGAAGATTACTCTGTCTATAATGGCTTGTGGAGAGGCAAGAATAGAAAAATACATTAAAATGAGAAGTAAGGAGAGATAAGGGTTTCAATAATACTTAGAATACAAAGAAAATATTAGATTCAGGGATCTGAAAAGATAGAATAAAGAGAATTTGATAACTGATTAGATTGTTGTCTAAAGTGAATAAAGAAGACTGATGCTTCAAAACTAAGTGAAGAAGTATAGTAGTGTTGAGCAAAAATAGTATGGTATAGGTCTAAAGAATAAGAAGGTTTTGGTTCAGAAAATGTTGAGTTTGAACTGTTGGTGAGATGAAAAGATACAGGAATCATAAATATAGTTGGAAACAAAATGAAATATGTTTGTAGAAGTCAAAGGTGGATATATAAATTTGGAAAAAACTACAATTAATTATGGACTATATGATATTACTGAAGGAAAACATAATAAGAGAATAGGGCTAAAGACTTTATAATACTTAGAAGCAAATGTATGTTTTATAATCTATAATGTAAAGTTTAAATTCTTTTGAGAATAATTTCAGGATAAAGATCTTGCCATCTCCCCAAAATCCAGACAACGGACCTATTTGGTGGAGGCACGAAAATGATGCCTAAAGACCCTTCACTGGACCATGAAGATCAAAATTGAACTTTGGGTGCAATTGATTTGAACTATGGGGAGTTGAATGAGTTGAATGCATTTGTTTTGAATGTACACTCTTATGCCAATAGGGGATTGGCCCCAATTGTTTTGTTTTCAATGTGGCTAGTTTTATCCATTTCTTCTATCCATTTCTTTTATCCCCCAAATTCCTGAAATTTAGAAGTTGACTATGTTTACAGATCCAGCGAAGAAAAAGGACCAACCATTTTTTTTTGCCAGATCTCAGGGGAAAATGTGTGTTTGGAATTCAGGGAGGTGCCATTTAAAAGCATCTTACAGTGTTAGGCTTGAGATTTCCGGTTAAGATGGCAGCAGAATAAAGAGCAGCTGCTTGATCACTCCTAAGCAAAGCATACAGGACTCCTCAAGGGGATATAAAAATGAATTCAGATGAATGAAGGGACCCCACAACAGGGCACAGCATTGAAGGTATGTGGAATCGTTTCCACACTATAAAGGAGAGAAACAGCTCTCATTAAAAGGAAGAGGAAGAAGCCCCTTCCCCCCCACACCACCTACAACACTAAGGCCAGTGAACAAGAGTTAAGGCAGGTTTGGGGCACCCATTAAGTCACTGGCAGCTCCAGGACTTGTTCCTTACAGCAGCAAGACTTAGGACCCCAAGAGGATAAAGAATGCACACGGACGTTCCTGAGTACCTGCTCAGGTGAAAGCATTGCCCTAGGTGAGGACAAGGATCTCAAACGCAGGCTTGGACCTCAAGGGGGGACCCTGTGTAGATGGGAGAATGGCTGTGGAAGCAGCAACCTGAGACTTCTGAAGGAGCCTCAGGCAGAGGGGCAGCCCAGGGACGACCAGGAGGCTCGACCCCAAGAACAATGAGACCTGAGATCTTGGGAGCCTAGAGAGCTCAGACAGACTCTGAGTGTGAGGATAAAGGGGAGAAGGCACTGTCAAAAATGTCAAGCCAAAATCAGTAACCCCAGAAGAGAAAGTTTATCAAGAAGAACTCTGTAACACTCAACAACTTTTGCACAGAGAAAATCCAGACAACAGAGGAGAACAAACAATTAATCATATACAAACCTTCCCAAAATAATGAAAACTGGTCACAAGCTATTGAAGAATTCAAATCTGAGATGATGAGAAAGATGGAAGAGATCTGTCAAGAAAATAAGTTTAAAAGGCAGAATTTCGCAATTGGAAAGTGAGGCTCAGAAATCAAATGAACTGATAAGCAAATTGAACACCATAAATGACCAGATTGAAAAGGAAAACCAGTCCCTAAAGGCTAGAATTGAGCAATTAGAAGACAATGATCTCTCAAGACAGCAAGAACAAATAAAACAAAGTCAAAAGACTGATAAAATAGAAGGAAACATGAAATATCACAATAAGAAAGTGACAGACCAAGAAAACTGGTCTAAAAGAGACAATTTGAGAATAATTGGTCTTCCTGAAAAAACAGAAATTAATAGAAACTTAGACTCCATACTAAAAGAAATTATTCAGCAAAATTGCCCTGAAGTTCTACAACAAGAGGGAAATATAAACATTGAAAGGATCTATAGACCACCCTCTACAATAGACCCAGAAAAGACAACACTAAGGAATATAATAGCCAAATTCAAGAGCTTCCAAGTAAAAAAAAAATCTTACAAGAAGCCAGAAAGAGACAATTCAGATATCAAGGAGCACTAATCAGGATCACAGAGGATGTGGCAACCTCCAAGCTAAAAGACCTCAAGGCTTGGAATATGATATTCAGAAAGGCAAGAAAGCTGGGCTTGCAACCATGGATCAACTACCCACCAAAACTGACTATATACTTCCAGGGTAAAGTATGGGCATTCAACAAAATTGAAGCAAATAGCAGAGTGCATTAGAAACCCAAATCCTATCATGTGTTGTCTACAATAAACACATATGAGGCAGGTGGACATACATGACTAAAGGCAGTATAGGCAATGAGGAAATAACAGTGCTCAATATGTATTCACCAAGTGGCATAGCACCAAATTTGCTTCTTTAAGGGCTTCAATAAGATCTAATTATTTGTATTCCTATGTGGAGAAATGCTATGTATAATTCTCTGTAGTGAACTCCATTCACTATTATAGTGTTCATTATTATAGTAATCAGAAGAATAATTCATAGGGAGAGGTCGGAATACTAAATGATCTAAGATGATATGGAGGGTGGGAAAGAGGGGGAATAGTAGAGGACACCAAGAGAAACTTGAATGAATAAGAAAAATAGGATATTCTATTACACACAAAGAGGGCATGGGAAAGGGAAAGGATGAACATTATTATGAGAAGGAGAGGAAGAGAGCATTAAGAGGTAATTTTTAAACCTTACTCTTAGTGTAATTAACCCTGAGAGGGAAGAGTAGCTATAAGCATTGGAATATAAAACTCAATCTAACCCTACTGACAAAGTCAGAAGGGATAAATCAAGGGGAGCAGAGGAGTGAGGAGGTCAAAAAATGGAGGGAAGAATAGGGGGAGGGATTTCATTAGGTCTTAAAAATAAAAAGAGGTAAATAATAAGGGAGGGGGTAGATAGGGAAGTAAATCAAGGGAGGGGACAAGGGTTACTAGCTTAAAGCAAACCACTGATTTAAAAGGAAATAGTGTGAGAAGAAGGTGTTGAACTAGGAGAGGATACCAAAATGTTTGGGAATACACAACTGAAAATTTTAACTCTGAATATCAATGGGATGAACTCACCAATAAAATGGTAGCAAAGGGAAGAGTGGATTAGAAACCCAAATCCTACCATATGTTGTCTACAGGAAACACATATGAGGTGGGTGGACATACACAAGTATAAGGTAAAGGGCTTGAGAAAAATCTTTGGGGCTTCAAATGAGGAAAAGAAGGCAAGAGTGGCAATCATGATTTCTGACAAAGCCAAAGTAAAAATAGATATGATTAAAAAAGACAGGAAAGGTTATTACATCCTGATAAAAGGCAGTACTGAAAATGAGGAAATAACATTGCTCAATATGTATGCACCAAATGGCATAGCATCCAAAATCCTAAAGGAGACACGGGCAGAGATCAAGAAGGAAATAGATAGTAAAACCATACTAGTGGGAGAACTAAATATTCCTCTTTCAGATCTAGATAAATCAAAACAAAAAATTAATAAGAAAGGGATAAGAGAGGTTAATGGAGTCCTTGAAAAATTAGATTTAATTGATATGTGGAGAAAAATAAATAGGGACAAAAAGGAATACAACTTCTTTTCAGCTGCACATGGTACATTCACAAAGATTGATGATGTAATAGTGCATGGAAACATTGCAAACAAATGCAAAAGAGCAGTAATAATAAATGTAACCTTCTCAGATCATAATGCAATAAAAATAATAATAAGTAAGGGCACCTGGACAGGCAAATGAAAAACCAATTGGAAATTAAACAACATGATTCTCCAAAACCAATTAGACGAAGAAGAAATCATATAAACAATCAACAGTTTCACTGAAGAGAATGACAATGATGAGACATCCTACCAAACTCTGTGGGATGCAGCCAAGGCAGTAATCAGGGGGAAATATATATCCTTGAGTGCATATATTAACGAATTAAGGAGGGCAGAGATTAATGAATTGGGCTTACAACTCAAAAAATTAGAAAGCAAGCAAATTAAAAATCCCCAGATGAAAACTAAATTAGAAATAGTAAAAATTAAGGGAGAAATTAATAAAATCGAAAGTAAAAGAACTATTGAATTAATAAATAAGACTAGAAGCTGGTATTTTGAAAAAACAGATAAAATAGAAAAAGTGCTGGTCAATCTAATGAAAAAAGGAAAGAAGAAAACCAAATTGACAGTATTAAAGATGAAAAGGGAGACCTCACCTCTAATGAAGGGGAAATTAAGGCAATCATTAAAAACTCTTTTGCCCAGTTATATGGCAATAAATATAACAATCTAGTAGATATGGATAAATATTTACAAAAATATAAATTGCTTAGATTAACAGCATCCATTCCTATTGAAAACACTGAAAAGTATAAAAATAGGACCTTTCCTAAATATAATAAACAGTATATAACTAAAACCATCAACAAGCATCATAAGCAATGGGGATAAATTAGAAGCCTTCCCAATAAGATCAGGAGTGAAACAAGGATGCGCATTATCACTTCTATTATTCAACATAGTACTAGAAACACTAGCAGTTGCAATTAGAGAAGAAAAAGAAATTGAAGGCATCAAAATAGGCAATCAGGAGACTAAGCTATCACTCTTTGCAGATGATATGATGGTCTACTTAAAAAATCCTAGAGAATCAACTAAGAAGCTTGTAGAAATAATCAATTACTTTACCAAGTTGCAGGACACAAAATAAATGCACATAAATCATCAGCATTTCTGTATATTTCCAACACATCAGAGCAGCAAGTGGTAGAAAGAGAAACACCATTTAAAATCTCCCTAGACAATATAAAATATTTGGGAATCTATCTACCAAAACAAATACAGCAATTATATGAAAACAACCACAAAACACTTTCCAAACAAATAAAACTGGATTTAAACAATTGGAAAGCCATTGATTGCTCATGGGTAGGACGAGCTAACATAATAAAAATGACAATTCTACCCAAATTAATTTACCTATTTAGCGCCACACCTATCAAGCTACCAAAAAACTTCTTTACTGAATTAGAAAAAACTATAACAAATTTCATTTGGAATAACAAAAGATCAAGAATATCAAGGGAAATAATAAAAAAAATATGAAGGAAGGGAGCCTAGCAGTACCAGATATTAAACTATACTATAAAGAAGCAGTCATTAGAACAATATTGTACTGGCTAAGAGATAGAAGGGAGGATCCGTGGAAGAGACTTGGGGTTAATGACACCAGCAAGAGAGTGTATGATAAACCCAAAGAGCCCAACTTTTGGAAAATGAATCCACTATTTGACAAAAACTGCTGGGAAATTTGGAAAACAATATGGGAGAGATTAGGTTTAGATCAACATCTCACACCCTACACCAAGATAAATTCAGAATGGGTGAATGACTTGAATATAAAGAGGGAAATTATAAATAAGTGAAAAGAAGACAAAATAGTATACCTGTCAGATCTCTGGGAAAGGAAAAATTTTAAAACCAAGCAAGAGTTAGAGAAAATTACAAAATGTAAATTAAATGGTTTTGATTATATTAAGCTAAAATATTTTGTACAAACAAAAACAATGTAGTCAAAATCAGAAAGGTAACAACAAATTGGGAAAAAATCTTTATAAGAAAAATCTCTGACAAGGGTCTAATTTCTCAAATATATAAGGAGTTAAATCAATTGTATAAAAAAATCAAGCCTTCCCCAATTGATAAATGAGCAAGAGACATGAATAGGCAATTTTCAGGTAAAGAAATAAAAAGTATCAAGAAGCAAGTGTTCTAAATCTCTAATAATTAGAGAATTGCAAATCAAAACAACTCTGAGGTATAACCTCACACCTAGCAGATTAGCTAAAATGGAAGAAGGGGAGAGTAATGAATGCTGGAGGGGATGTGGCAAAATTGGGACATTGATGCATTGCTGGTGGAGTTGTGAACTGATCGAACCATTCTGGCTGGCAATTTGGAGCTATGCTCAAAGGGCTATAAAAGAATGCCTGCCCTTTGATCGAGCCATACCATTGCTGGGTTTGTACCTGAAAGAGATCATAAATAAACAGAGTTGTACAAAAATATTTATAGCTGTGCTTTTTGTGGTGGCATAGATCTGGAAAAGGAGAGTATGTCCTTCAATTGAGGAATGGCTGAACAAACTGTGGTATATGCTGGTGATGGAATACTATTGTGCTCAAAGGAATAATAAACTGGAGGAATTCCTTGTTAACTGGAAAGACCTCTGGGAACTGATGCAGAGTGAAAGAAGTAGAGCCAGAAGAACACTGTACACAGAGACTGATATACTGTGGTAAAATAGAATGTAATGGACTTCTGTACCAGCAGAAAGCAATGAAACAGGACAGTTCGGAGGGATTTATGGTAAAGAATGCTACCCACATTCTGAGGAAGAACTGCAGGAGAGGAAACATATAAGAAAACAACTCCTTGAACTCATGGGTTAAGGTGGACATGATTGGGGATGTAGACTGGAAACTACCACACCAATGCAACTAACAACAATTTGGTAATAGGTCTTGATCAATGACACGTGTTAAAAGCAATAGAAATGTGCATAGGCCATGGGTGGGGGGAGTGCGAGGGGTGAAGGGGAAAGTAGGAATATGAATCATGTAACCATGTTAAAAATGAATATTAATAAATGTTTTAAAAAATAAAAAAAAATAAAAGTATCTTACAAACTTCCTGTGGACACGTGGGGACTTTGAAACTACATTCCCCGTGATCCAATATGTTTCTGGTTTTTGGACACGGGGACTTCTCAGATGTCCCCAAAATGTATAGGGAAGCTTAAATTCAGAGGGTTGCTGGGAGATGGCCTCTTGGTTACTTGAGTGGGCTCCCTGGGAACAGAAAATAGTAGGGAAGGTATGGAAGAAAATACCTGATGCGCCAGAGATTTCTTACAGGCATGTGGTCGATTTATCTCTATCAGCAATAACTTTTATTAAAATACTATTTTCCCTTTTAGTATCTGCTTTCATCATTTTTAATGGTAATAAGACAAAGCTTTCAGAGACATACATATTCAAAGGCAGGTAGGAATGGTAAACCTTCAAAAGAGACAGAGGTAACAGAGGAGTAGAAAGAGAATCATGAGTATTCTATGAAATAGAAGACAGGGAAGAAGAGATTACCTGGAAAAAATAATGAACATGTGTTATGTAGTGTTAAATATTATATTGAACTTAAAGAATATGAAGAAAAGGGATAGGGGAAGCCATTGAATATAGAAATTATGAAAACACATAAAGAAAAAATTCAATAAATTTTGAGGTAGGAGGGTAATTGAAAGTAATTATTAAGAAGAAATAGGAGAAGTGAATATAATTCATATAAAAGTATATATAACATATTATATTTGTTAATATATTGATAATAGAAATATATAAATAAATATAATTAATATTATAAATAAGTGAATATATTATAGTCTCCAAACTATTATTTTCAAATTTTTCCAACAAAGAGAGAAAGGGAAAAATTAAATATATGATCATCTATATATGTAATACAGATGAAAGGAAAGACTGTCTTTAGGTTTAGGGGGGAAAAGAATACCTATATAGATAAACAGAAAACAGGAAATTAAAAATGCATGTGAAAGAGAAAATTATGGGTGGATTAAGGACTTTTGGAGGAAATATGAAGGAATGGTATCAAAGGCATAGGTAAATTCTTTTCTAAGGGGAAATGTCACCTTACCTAAAAACACAACACAAGAATGAATGAGATAGTGACATTTAGAGAAAAGGAGGATTAGAGAGATTGCATTATCAGATGATTTTAATCTTTCAGTAAGTGAAAAGGTAAGAATGCTAAAGGTATGTTGAGGACAAGGGAGGGGGTGAGAAAAAAGAGGGAGTGTTAAAAACTTAATGGAAAAAAGAAGCAAACAAAATATTGAGGATATGTTACAATAACATAACTGTCATGTAATAGTAAAGAAATAATTTTGTTTGGATAATACACACTTATACTGGAAGTAGAAATCAAAACCCCGTTTAAGTTTTCTCCTTCATATTGAATTAATTAATTCACAATCAATTATTAAATGCCTGGGACAACTTGCTAGCTACTGTGAAGGATACATTGAGAGACAGGAAAAAAACCCCAATATTCAAAGAATTTGAAAAGAAGGAAAAGATATACATATTAAAAAGATAAAAACCAGTTGAAATTTGATGTAGCATTTTTTTTTCATGCCAACATGTTATAGGCTGATTTTCTGCTCCATTGCTTTCATTGTTTTATAACATGATACTGCTTTTTTTAATTATTCTTCTCCATAATATCCTCCTCCCTACCCTCAATGAGGTTGTATTGTAAATTGGTGTTGCCATTACTTTCCAAATCCCTGCACATGCAAGACTGCAAATATTTGTTGGTTAGGGTTATGGTGATAATTATAATTTCTTAAAGATATTGGACTATTTTGAAATCATCATAAATTCAAATATTTTCTGCAGATCCTTTTATTATAGGAATAAACCATTTAAAAATCACCTGGAGTTTTTGTAATTGCATTACAGATTATCTTCTCACTGTTAAATTTTTTGCCTCCTGTTGGGTGTAAAGTTTAATCTTTGACAATTCTATGACTGCATAAAAAGCAACAAATTCTTTGTAATATTTTATATATTTGTAGTGATTTCTGTCTGCTAAGAAATACTTAATTGGAAAATGAGAGGGGAAATATTACAAAGAAATCACATTTTTTACTAATTTTGTTTCTCTTTTATGGAAATAATTATCTTTTTATATTTTACTTATTTGCCTTTTTGTATCCTTAGTTCTTAGTACAGTTTATAGAACATATTTAGGGTTAATAAATACTTGTTGTTTCATTGACATACAATGGCATGATGCTTCTGAGTAATTTGAATTCTGAGTCTTTGTGTACCTTCATTTCTTAATCTGAAACAGTTTTTCAAAACATTTGTCATCGAAGTATATTACTATATTTTGTAGCTACTCTCTCAAACCCTACTTGTATTGGGGTAGGGCTAGATTCCAGAAGGAAGCTATTACAGCTCACCAAAGTTCTAGAGATATGTCTAAGGAGCTGAAGGTTTGTCAGCTCATTAGTCCTCACTACTGGATTTGTCCTCATGATAATCTTTGATGTTAATTAGTAAACCAGACTCAACTTTCAGAAATGGATATTTACTCTAACAGTTTGGTTGGTAAAAAACATCTGCACTCCTCAAAGTCTGTAACTCACACTACTATGTACTAAAAACAAACAAACAAACAACAAAAACAAAAACACAGCAGAAGAAGAAGAGACCAGATTCAGAGTCCAGGGCAAATGTGATAACTCACAGTTCACAGAGATCCTTTTTCTCTAGTCTTCAATTTTTTTTCTTTAGCAAAATGTAACTTTTATTTTAGAGATTTGAATTTTACTTTTATCATCTCCCCCAACCTATTCCATTCCCCACTTCAGACACTGAAGCCACCAGCTGGAGTTAAATATAAATTTAATTCATAACTTTAAATATAAATTGATTAAAAATCAATAATATGAAAATTGAAATTTTTAGATAAGAAAACAAAATCCTATAATCTGTTGCTTAAAAGAAACACATAAAAATGAAATCATTGGAAAAAGAAATGACAAATAACTCTAGTGCCTCCACCAAGAAAACCCCATGAATAGTGAAGGAATGGATTTCTGACACAGATATGCCATGGAATGCAGGAGGCAGAGAGAAGAGATCAAAGGTCATTTGGAACCCTCAAGCAAGGGGATGCTGGGAAAATTAATGGACTTTTGGGGGCAGTATGGTCTTGGACTTGAAAGGAGAGTCAGCTCACAGAGACTTTTGGAGGACTAGAGATTTCCCTGGTAGCTGTGATTCCCAACTGCTCAAAGAAGCCATTAGCCTGAAGACATCTTACTGTGCTAGGTTGAGGGAATATTTGTGTAAGTCAAATCAATGGCAAGTTATGTCAAAGGGTTCATTGTGAGGGGGACTGAGCCAAGCCTGAAAGACTCATCTATCTAATACCACCTAACCCTAGTGACTAAACTTTATTCTTATTAGCCTAGGATAGCTAAGATGTAAATATCAACAGGCAGAGAGGGTTCAGGCCATCCTCAGCTTGGCAGAGGGCTGAGAGACATTGACAACTTTTCCAGACCTTCAGTGAGGTAATTCCTATTACCTTCTTCCCAGAAACTTGTCCATTGTTACCTTATGATAAAATTTCAACAAACCACATTTGGAAAGCAGTCAGATTAATTAACAGAAGAATATCAAAGGGACAGTGTTTGGTGGAGGTTTTCCCCTGGAGGAAGAGCTTTCATAGACTCAGGTCAAGTCAAAATTCCTGAGTCAGCCAATACTGCTCTCTCTCTAGCAGCAGCTCTGTTCAGAGGAGGATACCAAAGGGGGGATAGATTAAAGCAAATTTCCCTAACCAAACATTTATTACATTCTCTTGAAGTATTCTCTATTCTGATACAGACTGCTGCATCACCTTACCCACCATTCTAGCAGACAGTGACAGAGGGTAGTCATTTGCTCTCTATCTAGAAGGGGGTAATTCCTTGACAAGTTAGGTTATGCAAATCACCTGATCAGTCATTTATAACAACAACCCAAGGGGTTTTCCCTACCTTTTTACAATATGGGGTCATGAAAATTTGGACATGACTGAATGATGGAACAACAAGGTCAAGAGAAGTTAAATTTATCTTAAAATGTATAAGAAGAAATTAGGAGAGCTAAGATTTGAATCTAAGTCCTCTGACTCCAAATCCTATGCTTTATCTACTTTACAACACAAATCTTTGCTATGTGAGCACAGGAAAGTAACTGCATATTTGAGGATCTGTTTCCTCAAGTGAAAAAGAGATATAATTTATCCTAACTGCCAAGGTATGTGCATATAAGCTTGTGGTTTTATATATATATGTGTGTGTGTGTGTGTGTGTGTGTGTGTGTGTTATATGATAGTTTATGTTTATATATCCAACATAGATATATACATATATCTATGTACATATGGAAATGTACACATGCATATATATACATATATATTTAACTCCTTACATTTAATATTTATAATATATTTTTTCTTTATGGATAAACATAGGTGTGGCAGCTGTTATAAAGAAATAGGGTAAATCTTAATCTTTGGTTAAAAGGAGGGATAAAGGTGAGGTAGGAATTATGAGGAGGAATGAATGGGGATGGCTGAATGTAGGGAAGGAAAGAATGAGGTGGTATATTGGATGGTAAGGGAATGAATGGGAGTATACAGGAGGGTAGCTGGAACAGGCTAGACACTGAGGCTAGAGACAGAGGATACTGGGGGAAATAGGCTGACCCATGCAAGGCAAGGAAAGGTATCTCTATAGATACAAAGGAGTTGGGCCAGTCAGAAATCTGCCTTGAGGGCTTCTCTTGTTAGTTTCTCAAGTCCCTTGAGGGAGGAGTCTAAGGGCTCCTCCCTGTCAGTGAAACTGATGGCAGGAGGAAGTCTCGGGTAAAGACTTCCTGCCAAGATGGATGCCTGCTGTTCCCTCAAGAAATAAAAGAAAATTATTACTTCCCTCTTCGTGCCTTGACTTAATTTTTGACACAATGATTCACTGGAGGGTTTGAATAGGTAACAAAGGGGATTTATTAATACCAGGATAAATCAGAAGGAGAGAGGGGTTTAGGGTTTTGTAATAGCTACTAGGGAGAAAGCTAAAGGTGGGGGAAGGGTCACAGGAGATATAGACTGAGAGAAAGCCTGCTCTCCCAGTCAGGAAGATTTGGTTGCCTTAAAGTAAAGCATTTACTAGATCAATAAAATAAGGGATAGCTTGATTTAAGTATGTTCTACTTGCCTACAGAAAACTAAAACCCACAATGTCTAATCACCCAAACCAAAACCACCCTTCCTCCCAGACCCCAAAGGGAAATTCAGGAAAGATAACAGGGGTATAATAAGGAAAGGTCAGGGAGAGGTCCAGAGAAATCAGCTAGGTTCAAATTGTCCAGAGACAAAAGCATAGGCCAAGGCAAAGCCAAAAGCCAAAGCCGAGCCTCAGTTGGAACATCAGCTCTCTTTAAGCCTCAGACTCCAATTTAACTTTTTGTCAAGATTCTAAGACTTAACTGCTAAGGCTGTTTACAGTTGACTCTTGCCAGAGCAAAAGCCTCTGTTGCATCCTTGCATTACACAGGTAAGTGGTGCAATAAATAGAATGCCACGCCTGGAGTTAGGAAAACTCATCTTCCTGAATTTAAATCTGGCCTCAGACACACTTACTAGCTAATTTACCCTTTACAAATCAACCTAACCTTATTCACTTAAGTTTTTTCATTTGTAAAATGAACTAGAGAAGGAAGTAATAAACCATTCCAGTGGCTTTGGCAAGAAAACTCCAAAAAAGGTCATAAAAAGACAGAAATGACTGAAAAAAACAAAACAAATATGATAGAACACACATATAGTAAAATTACATTGCTTATTTCATATCATAGTAATCTTTTGTACATGAGAAAATATCATTTAATTCTTTCATTAGGAAACATGAAAATTTAAAAGTTAAATGATTTTCAAGATTAATTTCTTAAACTCTATCATTTGATAAACTAATGCACTGAAAACTATAGTTCTTGGATTCTTTTCCAAAAACACATGACTGGAAGAAAGGACCAGATCTCTTAGTCAGTCAGTTCATCAATAAGCATGTATTAAGTTCCTACTATGTTCTGTTTTCTTTGTGGTATGTACTCTCACTTCTTAACTCACAGTTCATCACTTTTTCTTTTATATCATAATGCCTAATGATATGGCACTTATTCCTGATGTAGAGTAACTCATCATTATATAAAAAGAGAGCTGGGATTTTGGAGGTTTATGTGCCTCATTGTTATACAGTTTTAAGAGAACTAGAGAAAGGTTGACAACACCCCTATGGATAATGTAGAATCATACACACTATGAGAATATTAATGGTCTATATTCTGCATCATTTACCAATGATTACATCAATTAAATAATAGATTGATCAAGATATTGACTCTTGGGATTTATGTAGCTGGATCTTTAATGGAAATAATAAAGCACTTACAGCTAAGTATGAACAATATTATAGCATCAAATAGGAAAACTCCTCAGCAGTTAGAAACAATATGAGCAAGAAAACAGGATAAGGTGAGTAGGGAACCTTCACAGATAAGCAGATAAATGGCATGAAGCAAAAACAAAATAATGATGTGAGGGAATAGAGCCAAGATGGTGGCTTAGTAGCAGCAAAAGCTAAAACCACTCTGACAATCCTTTCAAACCAATCTTAAAAAACACCTCAAAATGACAAATCAAAAACCAACAGCAAGGGGCAGCTGGGTAGCTCAGTGGAGTGAGAGTCAGGCCTAGAGACAGAAGGTCCTAGGTTCAAACCTGGCCTCAGCCACTTCCCAGCTGTGTGACCCTGGGCAAGTCACTTGACCCCCATTGCCCACCCTTACCAATCTTCCACCTGAGACAATACGCCAAAGTACAAGGGTTTAAAAAAAACCAACAGCAAGAGGAAGTGAGGGGGATCTCCCCCTGAACACAACTTGAAAGGTAGGCTGAGTCAATTTTCATGGAATAAGGGGGAACCAGAAGCAAAACTACACACAGAGGAGTGCTGGTCAACTACCATCCAGCCTACAGTTTCAGGTTCCATGTCTGGGTATAGGTTAACTTTGGGATTTCCCAGGCCCTGCCTATACCAACAGCAACAGAGGATCCACACCCCAGACCTACCCCTTGAAATACCAGGCCCTGACACCAGCCCACAGTGAGACTGTAAATCAATAATGCTTTACCCTATTAAGCCTGCACAATGATATAGCTCTTAGCCCCAAGGCAAAATATCTAGGAATGCTGAGCCCAGCAAGCCATCAACAGAGATAACAGAATGATAAGCTTTCAGAACTCCCACTCCAAAAGCAAAAAAAAAAAAGGCTGAGAAAATGAGCCAACAGCAAAAGAAATACCTACCCCTCGAAAACTTCTTTGGTGACAAAGAGTAAAGCACAGAATAAACAGGGGATGGTGAAATCTAAGCAACTACAATGCAAAACTTCAAAGAAAAATGGAAACTATTCTCAGGTGCTAGAAGAACTCAAAAAAGAATTAAAAAAAAACAAACAAATAACACAGTTAGAGGAAAATGGGAAAAATAAATGAAAGTAATGCAAAAAGAAAATAACTTAAAAAGCAAAATTGGTCAACTGGAAAAGTGACACAAAAATTCAATAAAGAAAAGAGTTCAATGAAAAGTAGAATGTAACAAATGAAAAAGGACAATCAAAAGGTCATGGAATAAATTCATTCTTTAACAATTAGAATTAAGCAAATAGATGCTAATTACTTCACAAGACATCAAGAAACAATAAAACGAAATCAAAAGAGTGTAATAAAAGAAGAAAATATGAAATATCTAAAAAAAACAACTAATTGGAAAAGAGATCTAGGGGAGACAATTTAAAAATTATTGAACTACTGAAAGTCATGATAAGAAAAAAGGCTAGATATCATATTACAAGAAATTATCAAATCAAATGAAACTGCCCTCATATTCTTTGACAAGAGAGTAAATAGAAATGGAAAGAATCCACAGATCACCTCCTGCAATAAATCCCCAAAATGACAACTACCAGGTATGTTATAGTCAAGTTCAGAACAAGTAGAAAATACTGCAAACAGTCATAAAGAAATCATTAAAATATCATGGGGCCCTAGCCAAGATTAATTAAGGGTCTGGCAGCTTCCACACTGAAGGAGTGAAAGGCTTACAATATGACACTCCAGAAGGCAAGGGAACTAGGTTTACAACTGGGAATCAAATACCAAGCAAAACTGACTATACTCTTTCATGGGAAAGTATAGTTATTTAGTAAAAAAGAATATTTCCAAGCATTCTTGAAGAAAAAACACAAACAAAAAATTGGATGTCCAAATATACAATTCTAGAGACATATCAAAATGTATATAAGAGAGAAAAAAATCCTTAAAGACTTCAGTAAGATTAATATTTATGTTTCAATATGGAAAGAGGCTATCTGTTAAGTATTAGAAGTTGTCATCATTATCATTATCATAGTAGTTGGAAGAATTATACATAGACAGAGGGTGTGGTAGTAAGCTGTTAATGATGATACATAAAAAAATTTAGAGATGAAAAAGAGGATTGAGTAAGAGAAATGGGAAGAAAAATGTAAAATGGGGTAAATTATATCACAAAAGAGGTGTGTTGGGGGAACTATTATGTTTCAGGAATGATGAGGGTGGTGATGGGTAGTACTTAAACCTTACTGTCATTGGAATTGGCTCAGAGAAGGAAGAACAGCTACATTCATTGGGGTATAGATCCTATCTTATCCTATGAAGAAGTTGAAGTGGAATAAGAAATGGGGTGGTAGGAAGGGGAGCAATACAAGAATGGGGAGAGGAGGAGAGTGATAAAAAGTAAAACACTTGCATGGGGGGACATAGTGAAAGGAGAAAGGACAGAACTAAAAGGAGAAATCAAGATGGATGGGAATATGCAGACTGTAATCATAACTGTGAATGTAAATGAGATGAACTAACCCATATAATGGAAGTTGATAGAGTATATTAAAAACAAGCTTCCTAAGTTATGTTGTTTATAAGAAACATATTTAAGTCAGATGTCACACCAGAGTAAAGGTAAGTGACAGGAGTAGAATTCATTATTCCATTTGTGATTGATAGCCTGGGCAGAGATGTAGAAATATGAGATGGAATGCCATGTTTGGCAGACAAAAAAGTAGGCCAGAGTTCTTGGATCATAGAAGCCATGCAAAGCAAAGTTTGAAAGAGGCCAGATTTTAAAGAGTTAACATTCTGAATGGAGTTTATATCACATATGCAACTGGAATCCATTAGAGCTGACTGTTGGATAGGAGGGTGACAATCAAATCTATGCATTAGAAAAATCATATCAGCTGAGTGAAACATAGATGATTTCATAAAATTTAAAAAAAATTCATTTAATTATTAATTCATAGTATTTACTTAAATAAAATATTTGTGTCTTAAGAAAAAAATCAATAGGTATAATGGTTTATTCCAGCCCACAATACTACCCCACTCAATTGTTACTGAAACTGATTTAGCTAAAAAATATTTATGATGGGGGGAAAAGTCTCATTAAACTCATTACCTTTGATTCTCCCCTTTGCCCATTTAATTTTTGTTGGGTTATTCCAGCACACAAATCAAAAAATATTATTGCTAATGTCACAAAAAGTATTCATGGGACTATAAATTTGAAAGTAAATATCACACAGTATGTATTTAATAAAGTAATTAGGAATGATTTCAAAAACATGAAAATGAAGTGATTTTATGGTTGTCAGAACAATGAAGTCTGAAAATGCATTCAGTATGTCAGTGAAATTTGAATAGAATAATTTTATCAATAAATAGAACAGCTATGGGTCATAATGGTGTAAGAAATTTTGAGGTTTCAATTAAATTTATGAGTTTTGTATTAATAAATGCATGGTAAAAACCACAATGCTAAGGATGCTAAGGAAAGTATACTTCATCTTCTGTGTACTCTTTCATCATTTGGCATACTCCATTTCTGTTATTATTCACATTTATTTAGCACAATTATTTGTAAATGTTTGGAACTTTCTGTTGTTGTTGTCTCAAGAAGTTATTTTTGTACCAGTCTACATGGCACAGATGTTATGATGAGAAATGAGTCGTTTTTTTCTTAATGGATTTTCCTATTGCCAGTCATTGTGGATTTTGCTTATCACAGCTGGCATTTTCTAAAATCATCCTGACTTCTCAAATCTTTCTTAACAGTTGGAACCTAGTTTCTGCAACCTGTTAATCAAACTTATCACCTAAAATACCCTTACTGCTACCTGCATCTATTTCCAACTTTTTCATCACTTCCTAAATCTAGTCTTTACTTGTCCATTCCAGTGCTGGCTACTTTCCAGTTTCATTTAATTTTCAGAGAGTTCATTGGGCCTCTCATACATGTCAGTTTGCAATGACTGGAAGATTAAGAGTTCTCTAACTTATCCCTATTGCAGATGATACTTGCTGATGATGTTAAATATATACAGTTTATTATTTTGAGGAACGGCCCAACTTTTCCTATACTTTCTATTGTTTTCAAAAGGAATGAGTGTTGAATTTTTTCAGAGGCTTTTATGTATCTTTTCAGATAATCATGTGATTTCCGTTGGCTTGGTTAATGATATGGTCAATTACATGGATGGTTTTCCTAATATTAAAACATCCTTGCATTCCTGGTATAAATTCCACTTGGTCATAGTGGATAATCCTTGTGATAACTTGCTGTAGTCTTTACACTACTATTTTATTTAAGATTTTTGCATCTATATTCATTAATGAGATTGGCCTGTAGTTGTCTTTCTCTGTTTTTGACCTGTCTGACTTTGGAATCAGTACTATATTTGAGTCATAAAGAATTTGGTGAGACTCCTTCTTTGCTTATTTTGTCAAATATTTTGTATAGTATTGGACTTATTTGTTATTTAAATGTATTTTAGAATTTACTTGTGAATCAATCTAGCCCCTGAGGATTTTTTCTTAGGGAGTGCCTTGATGGCTTGTTCAATTGCTTTTTCTGATATGGGATTATGGACATCATAAACTATGGGATTATATGACATCATAAACTATGCTGATAGTTTTTCTAATATTGAATCCTCTTTGTATATCCAATATAAAATTCACCATACCATAGTATATAATATTTGTGAAATATTGTTATATTATCCTTATAAATATTTTATTTAATTTTTTGCATTTATATTCATTAAGCAAATTGGTCTATGGTTTTCTTTCTCTGTTCTGGTACTCCCTGGTTTAGGTATTACTGTCATATTTTTGATATAAAAAGAATTTGGTAGCACTCCTTCTTTAAATATATATACATATATTCAAATAGTTTATAAAATTAATTGACCATTAAAAGTTACATAGAATTCATTTGTAAACCCATTTGGTTCTTGGGACTTGTATTTCAGTAGTTCATTAATGGCTTGTCCAATTTCTTTTTCTAAGATTGGGTGATTTAAATATTTCATTTTTTCTTTTGTAAATCTGGGCAATGTATATTTTTGTAAATAACTATTTTTATTCAGATTAGCAGTTTTGTTGGCCATGTAATTATGTAAAATAACTCCCAAGAATTAGTTTAATTTCATACTCATTGATGAATCATTATCCATTTTCATTTTTGATACTAGTAATTTAGTTTTTTTGCATCTTTTTTTAAAATTAAATTTACCAAGGATTTATTGATTTTATTGTTTTCATACAACAAGCTGCTGGTTTTATTCATTAGTTTAATAGTTTTATTACTTTCAATTTTATTAACTTCTTTTTTCATTTTCAGGATTTCCATTGTTTTTTGTTGCATGTCCAACTCATTGTTCTTTCTCTGTTTTCTGAGGTACAAGTTTAGAGTTATAAAGTAATCCTCCTCGCCTTTGAACTATGACCCAGAGGAAGGAATAAACGATGAAGGTGCCAATTCAGTTGTTTCTCAATTCTAAAGTGCTCTGTTCTGCTCTTGAACTATAACCCAGAAATGGGTGTAGAAAAAACGGAGTTACCAAACAGTATCTGGCATTTTGTCTTCGGTTAGCTCTGGAATCCCCAGTAGTTTCTTTGTGACCAGTTTCTAGGTTCTCTTACTGCCTCTGACTTTGGACCTCCTGAAGTTTCTACTATTTCTGTTGCCACTACCTATTCTCACCACTCGTGTTTCATCTAAGTGGGTTCTGGGACAGGATCCATTTTAATGTCAAAAAAATCTCCTAAGTTATCTTTGGTTAGAAGAGTGTCTCACTGTGACCTTTGGTTGGCTCTGCAATTATATAATTCAGTTTGAAATGTTATTTTAAAGTTGATTGAGGGAGAATTTTAAGAAAGCTCAAATGATTGATTTCCTTACTCAGATACTTTGAATCAGTTTCCATAGCTTATTTCTATAAAGTCCAAAAAAATCTGGAATTTGTTAAGTATATCATTAATATAATTTTTATAGCCAAGCCAATTTTAGTGCTCATACATAGTTTATATATGACTTCTGGGAGAATTTATCAATGGGTCCCAAAAGGGAAAATGTTTCATTTCTCACTCTAGGCAATAGCTCAATAATGAAAAGAATGACGCAATATTCTTAACTATATTATGCCGATCCTCTGACTGACTTTTCCAAAAGATAAATACCATCAGTATCTTGTAATACAAAGGTAACTGTCTCATGTTTTTAGAAGTTCTTTATACAAAGCCTTTATTTCCAACACATACAGCCATCACAAAAAAAAAAACCAAAATCATTTTTATGAAATTTTATAGCCAACATTATATTTCCTTTTTGGAAAAAGTTTATGTCCATACACACAAATTACTAGGACATAATGCATTGTCACCTCAATAGTCATAATTGTGTTATGACAACAAATTCATTAAAACAGTAGACTTAGTACCAAGTAGTCAACAATTTAATCTGCAATCACAAATTAATGTTTTATGGGCAACAATTATTTTTATCACTTTTAAAATGTTTTGTTCAACAAAATTCATTTTCTTATGTATTTCCCTTAATCTCAAAAAAGGGAATCTAATGTTATGTTGATTTAATAACACAACTTTGTGAAGTCATATCAACCTGTGCTTTACATAAACATTTAAATGAGCTTAGTTTAGCAAATAGATGCAGATAGAATAACTACCTCAAATGTTGATTTTTCAAATAGAAGGTCAATGTAATATTACTGAATACATTATTTTTCAAGGACACCATTGGTCCAATTCCAAAATCATTCTGAAAGTACTTAAAAGCAATGAGCATGTTCACTCATTGTTTAAAGACATGAAATTAAAAAAAAACACATGCTTTTCAAAACGTAAGGTAGAAACAAAAACACACCTAATCTCTCAGTAAACAGTTGACTACAGGACTAGAAATCTGGCAATTAAGAAAATATTCTGGACCTATGTATATGTGGTAGGATATTTTACCTTACATGATCGGATACAACCAGGCTTTTTATATGAACAGTACATAAAAAAATGATAGTGATTATTTAATAATTGATACAGATAGGTGGTGCAGTAGATAGAGTTCTCGGCCTGGAGTCAGAAAGATGTAGGTTCAAAACCAACCTCAGACACTTCCAAGTTATGTGACCTTAGGCAAATCACTTAACCTGATTTGTCTCAGTTCCTTCATCTTTACAATGGGCTGAAAAGGAAATGGTAAACTATTCTAGTATGTTTGCCAAGAACATTCTAAGGGGGGATAACGAAAAGTCAGATGTGATTGAAAATGAATAAATAACTCTTATCCAAGGCTATATACTTCCCATGTAATTAACTGAAGCAGTCAATTTAAAACTACAAGAGTGTCTACCTTGGCCCACCAATGAATGAGGGATGGGGCAAGATTCTTAAATGGTAGCAATCATCTAAGAATTCCTTAGTTTGTCATTCCCATTTGCATATGTGGGAATAAAACAACCTTTTCTTTGTCTAATTCATGCTTTTTTTCTGGGTGCCTTTTTGCCCACCCTAGGAGGACAGTGGTGCTTTTGACAATAATAATTTAAAAAAAAGCAGAAATGGGGAGGTTTGGAGGAGATGTTAATAATGATTTTAGTTTTGGACAGCTCAATTTAAAATGTTTATGTGCTATCCAATTTGAGATGTCCAATAGGTAGTTGGAGATTTGTGGCTAAAGATTAGAAGAGAAAATATAGCTAGGTAAGTTGACCTGAGAATCATCTACATAAATGAGATACTCTATATCATGGGAACTAATGAAATCATTTAGTCATGTCATAAATAGGAAAAGAAGGATAGATCATTGAGGAACACTGTGAGTAAGTGGACATTACCTGAATGAAGATCCATAAAATGAACCTTAGAATCAGCTTTCATAAAAGGAAGAGGAGAATAAGGAGAGAGTAATGTCATAAAAACCTAGAGAGAAATGAGTACTAAAGAGAAAAGGGTGAACAATATTGTAAAAGACCGAAGAGAGATCAAGTTGGGTAGAGAATAAGAAAAGGCAATTGGATTTGACAATTAAGAAGTAATTAGTAACTGTGAATGGTATAATTTCTGTTGAATGATAAGATTGCAAGTCAGATTCAGAAAGCATGAGAGAAATCTTTGCTACTGATAAAACACAGCCTTCTCAAATTTTGGGAAGAGATATATGATGATAACTAGTGGGAATATATGTATAAATTGAAGAATTTTTGAAAAAAGAAGAGCTATGAGTATGCATATAGGCAGTATGGAAACAGTTCATAGAAAGCAAGAGATTGAAGATTAGTGGGAGATGTGAAGTGTTAATCTGGAGAAGATAGGATGGAATGGAGCTTCTTATGTGTTAAAGGTAGAAAGCCTTGCCAATGGGAAGTATTGTCTCTTCCTTTGAGAATGGATGGAAAGAGGAGAGAGTAGTCAAAGATTATCATAGAAAGTTCTCTGTAAATGGCTTTCTGTTATTTTCAATGAAATATGAGAGGTTAGGAAAAGAGAAGAGAGGAAAGTTTTGAAGAAAGATGAAAAGGTTGAGAAAAACCAGTGTAGTAATTGGAATAGATTAAATGTTTTTTTTTGTTCATTCATTTTAATTTTATAGATGCTTCTGTTTGAATATTACAGTATACTGTTTGTCCTGAGCTCTTAATCGCTAAAGTTCAATTTCAGTGATATTTACAGGCACTCATATCACAGGAGAATCTGTAGGACTTTTGAACAATTAGGAATTCCTTTTCTAAGGAGATAAAACATAACATTGCTGTTGCTGTTATGTTCATGATCTATTTTTACATTATGCTCTTAATAAATGTCCATCTGTTTGATATAAGAAATTCATGTTTTCTTTGAGATGTAGGAATTTATTTTGTGATGAAAAGTCACACTTGATGGACTCAAAGATACCAGGGAATAGTGAGGGAAATGAGAGTAGGGAAATGTTGATGTCCAAACTTATCTTAGATACAGTGAAGTCTATTATTGATTCAATTTTCATAAGCACTGTGAGCCTATTAATTGTGTAGA